>NC_062537.1:16798900-16806400 GCF_022655615.1 Tachysurus fulvidraco
ACACACACACACACACTCACAGACACACACACACACACACACACTCACAGACACACACACACACACACACTCACAGACACACACACTCACTCACAGACACACACACACTCACAGACACACACACACACTCACAGACACACACACACACTCACAGACACACACACACACTCACAGACACACACACACACTCACAGACACACACACACACACTCACAGACACACACACACACACTCACAGACACACACACACACACTCACAGACACACACACACACACACTCACAGACACACACACACACTCACAGACACACACACACACTCACAGACACACACACACACTCACAGACACACACACACAGACACACACACTCACAGACACACACACACACTCACAGACACACACACAATGAATGTTGGTCTGATTGTGGGTTTCGACAAAATAGTAGGAGTGTGGTTCGAGTAAATAGTTCGGAAAATGAAAAGAAAAAAAAAAAAAAAAAGGTTCGCTAGCTCAGAGACATCTTATTTTACCTGCTCTTAACGGATCTCTTCTTTTAAATGAAGATCGTATGAATATTATGAAGCTAATATGCATTAAGGTGGTATATATGACAGTTCTAGTCTCTGTAGTTAAGGAACCTTCCTCTGGTGCATGTAGAGTGTAAAAAAGGAAGATGCTGTTTCTTTCACGGCTGAGGGAGTAAATACAGCGTGCACCTGCTCATTTGCCTCTCACTGTGGCAGTAGCACGACTCTCCAAGTCAAGCAAGAAGAAACGGAAAGCTTTCTTCATGCTAGAGGAAATGGTGAGCTTTCTTAATAAAGGCTGTTTATTTAAAACACAGTATGAACCACATGACAGAAAAAAGCATCAGTCCAGCAACAAATGAACAAGGACCGATAGCTGCAATTCTCTGAAACATGGGGTATCTAATTAGGACAAATCTTTCCAATTAAACAGGCGACCGTGCTCAACTCTTAGTTCTGACCGGACAGAAGGTGTTGTTTTCGGTTTGAAAGTTCAGATTTACATAGTAACAGCTCATTTGCATACACTATACGGCCCAAAGGTTTGTTGGCAGCTGACAATCAGTCATATGCTTTCTGAACATCCTGTTCCACTTAGGGGCTTTTTACACCTGGTCACTTCATGGGTTTTCTGTGAACAGAGAGCTATCCGATCGTAAAAAGACCAGGTTGAAATGTCCTCCAAAACGTTTTCGAGACGGATATAAAACCGATCGCTCAAACCACTTCAGGAGGTGGTCTGGGACATATTTCAGATGAAACTGGACAGGTGTAAATGAATGTGGTTGTTCAAGCCATACGTCAGTGCTATACTCCCCCCAAACGGAAGTACGTCACTCACAAGGGATCTTTCACCCAGGTGTATCGTTGGGTCTTAAAATGCACTGCTGAAACAAGCAAAAATGCTGTTTTTGTAGCATAACCGAAGTTTTTCCGTCTTCTTTTTGTTTGCATTCTGAAAACCGCACACACCAAAGCGTGTTCCATTTCAATTAGCCCGGAAATCAAGTAAAATATATTTGCATTTTGAGCGGGAGCAGAAGGATCGGATTGAGATCCGATTCGCCGAGATGCATTTATGTGGCCTAATCAGATAGCTATCGGATCAGAGAAAACACAGGAAGTGACCAGGTGTAAAAAAGGCCCTTGGGCTCTTCTATTAAACTCCACTCTTCTGCAAAGGCTAGATTCCACTAGACACTGGAGCGTGGGCGTTAACGAGATCAGACCCCGATGTTGTACGAGCGACGAGGTCTGGGGTTCAGTCGGTTTTCCAGTTCATCCTAAAGGTGTTCGGTGGGGTTGAGTCAGAGTGAGAACCTTAACACACTGTGTCTTCACGGATCTTTGTGAACAGGTGCCTTGTCATGCTGAACAGTGTCTGAGACTCTTAACTCCAGTAAAGACAAACTGTAACACTTCAGCAAACTAAGACATTCTACACAAATGTGTGTCTAACGTTGTAGCACTGATTTGTAGAAGAACCCCATGAGAGAGATGGCCATAATTCTACAAACTTCTGGCCAGAGAGTTTAAATAAGCATTTGGGTAAAGTGTCTCCACAGTGAGAGCTTTGTAACATAAAAAGTCAAATAAGCTGCAGCTTAAAGTTTACCAACACAGGAAGGCCTTGTGGTCTGTTTTGTGGTTTCTCTGTACCAAGACAAGTTGTCATGTCTTGTCTTATTAGCTCTTATGATTAGAGGACAGAAGAAAGGGAAGGAGTACGAGCTGCTCTAACATATGCGAGAACTTATGAACTTTACACGATAAAAGAAGGATCAGTCAATGGAACAGTTATGGTAGAAGATGACTGATCCTGATCTACAATTTAGCTTACACACTGTCTGCAAAACAAAAACCAACCAAAACTAATCAACTGAATGTGACTAGTTTTCTTTAAAGCCTACAAAAGGCAAAAAAAGTTGCTTTTTTCCCCCTTTTCTTTTTTACTTACATCAAATCGATGCCTTCTATTCAGTAGCATTTAATTTATAATATTTCATGGAAGGTGTATTGTTATTGCATTTATCATGATATTCACATTATATTGATATATCGTTCGGCCCTAGACTGTTTTAGAAAATTGAACAAAAGTTCAAAATCTCATCATTAATAAGAAGAAATGGCGCAGGTGCTGAATCCATGATCCAGAGTTGGACTGCACTTGAAGCCGTGACCCAGAGCGATGTTTAAACGCCGTCGAGTGTTTTGATTGGGCGAACTGCCAGACGACTCGTACAGATGACTTTTTCTTGCGGCAGACGGTGCCATGTTAACACGTCATGAGCGTGTGTGTACGCTTGGACGTGTAGCTAATGCACCACAGGCTTAGAAAAGATTTCACCTAAGTAGGTTAGTGCAGGTCTGTGGAGAATCAGGAACAGTTTTTTTCCCCATACAGAAACTAGTGAGATTCGAAGGTATATCTTTCCTCGGTTGATCGTTTTGTAAAGAACCTTTTTGTATGCCTGGATCTGGAACTTCATCTTGGGTACGTCAAAAATAATAAACGACCTTCGGATAAAGCTACGTTTAACTCCAAAGATGCCAGACAAAAAAATATAATGTACTAAAAAAAAAACACTCATTCAATATGAAAAGATTGTTCATATATTTAATAAAAGCTTTTGACTTATGGCGAAATGAGTGAAGGCGACTAGATGTGGGAATGTCCAGGGAGTGACAATGTTTGAGAAAAGTTTATGCAAATACGGAGCTGTTAGCGGAGCCAGTATTTTGCAGGTGATTGGTATCAAAGCGGCCGCTTCTCCTTCATCTCATATATGATTCAGATGTACACTGATCGTTATTAGACATAAATGCCAAATCTCTCTTAAGAATTGTTTTATTTTGCGGGGCAAGAAAACCGAGTTGTTGTTGAGTGGAATGCTAGTGGCTCCACCCACTGATAAACGTTATTACTATGGCAACCAGTAATAAAGAAGGACCGCCTACTGATGAAGTCATAGTACAGCGACCTGTGACTTAAAGTGTTAAAACCTCATTGCTTCCTGACATCCACACACCCTGTGGAAAAGAAAGCCTGGCTTTCACCCATATTTTATTACAACATGGTAATAAAATGTTTCCTAGAAGTGTCAGTATTTATTTAGTTCAGCCTGTGGGAAAATCACTACTGGTGGGTTTACAGAGAGTTAGACACACAGAGCTAATACACACGAAAGGAAGTCTCAGTGTCTGTTAGGTATTTGTTTTTTAGTGGGACGAAAGTTTAACGCTCATAGGATGACACATCAAGGTGAGTCCCGCCCTGATCCGTGGCCTCACGAGGAGCGAACGGAGTGTAAAACAAACACAAACATGTCCACAGCTTCTGCTTCTGATGATTGGTAGTCTTCTCAATGGGACAGAGGGAACGAGCACAACTGGCTCCAAATCCGGCGTCACCCTGACTAGGATAAAGGGGGGGGCTGCATCATTGTGACCCTGTGCTCTAACCTAAGCTGGTACTGTATGTACAGAGAAAGAATTCTACTTAGAGTGCTTATTACTAACACAAACATTTGGTTGTGCTGAAGTGTTTTGATGTGCTGAAAACATTAAAACAAAACAACAAAAAAAGGAGGATTTTTTTGGGCCGTAAAGATGAGACGTGTGAAAGAAGAGTGTGTTCCAGTCTCTGGTGCGTTTTTGATGAGATCATCGTGTTGTCCGTCTTCAGATTATTCGCGCTGAACCTTCTGAAGATGAGCAAAACGATGATCTCATCAAAAGAGCGCCGGCCAAAGACGCCATCATGGAGAGACTGGAAGTGCCGCTGGATCACAGATATAACCCTTTAAAGGGATTGAACACTGATACAGCAGCAGTGTGAAGAGTAATGCAGCGTTAATAAACCATCTTTTTTGGCTGAATAAATCTCACTAAAAATACCAAAGCAGAACACCATGCTCCTGAAGTCTGGAAGCCACACACACACACACACAGCCCAGTCAACCTCACCCTTGTTATGCATCAACACTTTCACACTTTTCAGGCCAATAAAACGTTCCCCACGTGTGAGCTTTGCTTCTGACTGCACCAACGTCATTTTGCCCAGTATACAGACAACAGTGTTATAGTTTCAGAAAGTCTGTATAAAGTCTCTTTAAATATTTCAAACGACTCAAATAAGCTACTTAAAATTTCTGTTAAATGTAGTATACATGCTAAACAGAGTGTATGTAAGTAACAGTGTCAAGTGATTTTTTTTTTTACAATATTTGGCATTGTGTGTTTAATTTTAATTACCTATCTGTGGCCGCTGAGGCGCTTTGTTTAGGTGTTGCACTCAAGCCAGGTTTCTGCTCTTTGCTCCTAAGTATAAATGATCTGATCAATTCACTGGATTATTATCATATCCAGGTTTGCCATGTCAGTGCACTGTGGAGTAACAGAATCAGTGTTTAAAATTCGAAGTCATGGCTCCTGTAACGTGTTTTTTTTTTCTGCCGGACTCAGGGCCACTTGAACTCGGTACACCTGGTAAAGTAGGAACAGTTTTAAAGCCTGGGACTGGTCCAAAAACCCTGATCCGTGGCACTCTTGTAAGCGGGGGCCAGGTGAAGAATAACCTTATATATACACACCTTTCTTAGATCATATAGATTGTGACCAAGGATGACCTTTAAAATCATAACCAACGGCGCGTGAAATAACAAATGCGTGTTTGTTTTTGCTTTCTGTCGAGTTCACAGTACGTTCAATAGAAATCCTCCTAATGCAAAAACAAGCACTAGTTTGTTATGTAACACAGTAGATTTACCGACATCTACTAGCCCAATCACAGCTCTGTGTTATTAGTCATTCAGCTTCAAATTCAGCATGCATGGACAAGCCAGAGGTTCGAAATAACCTGCAGAGGAAAGTACACAAGGCAGGTTCAGATTACAAAAACAGTTAAGATTCAATGATTAAGTTGTTTGGTTTTTTTTTGGAGTATAAAGAGAGCAGGACCTGCTTTATGCTGTAAAATAAAAACACATTACAGCCAAGACATTTTTGTATACATTTCCAGCGCTGGTCAACTATGCAAACATTTTTCTCACTAACAGCGTTCACAGAGTAAAATTGTGAGAAACACTGATGTTTTCCTGAAGCTCACCTGCTGAATGTAAAGAAACAAAACTAAAATCAAAGCATTTGTGAAGAGGAGCTTATGGTTTTACTCCCACTGAGAAAGACATCAGTAACAAATGTGTCTCTGAGACGTTTTAGAGAAATGAACAGTTTTAATGTAAACAGTTTTAATGTAAACAGTTTTTAAACTGAATCATGAATAACGAACTAATTCGTGAATACAAACTGATTGGTCGTGAGCCCAGTGATGCATTAGGAGACGTCGTTGGTTTCTCAAGCAGTTAAGGCTCTGGGTTACTGATGGGAGAACCAGGGTTCAACCCCCAGAACTGCCAAACTGCCACTTTTGGGCCCTTAAGCAAGGCCCTTAACCCTCTCTGCTCTGGGGCACAGTATTATGTCTGACCCTTGCTGGACTCCTGTATTATGATTGTTAGATGCTGCCGTTAGATGATGGTTAGAACCTTCACCTCAAACACAATGAATACTCTTGAATTTATTCTCAACGTAGCTCTGTATGTTAATGAAATAAGTGAACTGTGTTCATATATCACAATACCTGCATCATTAGGCATTTTAGGACAAACGTATTAAGAAAAACTGTATATTTATGGCCACGCATGTCTTTCAGAGCTGTTCTTGGTGATCTCGCTGTTCTTATAATATTGTATTATAATATTTTGCAAATATAATCAGACCTGCCGTGACCTATAACAGGACTGTCCAGCTGAATTCTCAAATCTGATTGGTCAGAAGGTGTGTGATATTTTATGCACGTCTCAGGCTGATTTATATTAATGCATGTTTCTATAGTAACTGCCATCATTATACCCATCGTTTCCATAGGAACAGCTCATTCACGAGGATCAATACGGCAGACGTTAGTGATCACCGAAGAATAATAATACCTGGATTTAATAAATGTTGTATATTTTTCAAGGGAATTTTTGATTTTGACATTTATGGAAGGAGTCTCAGAGATCAGCACTTTCTAAGAAGCTCAGTGGTTTGCTAAGACTTCAGGACAGAGATGTTTGCTTGTTCTGGTTTCTTGGTAAAAGGCAAGCTGTGTTTTTTTTTTTTTATAAAGAGAAAGTAAGTGTGTGTGTGTGTGTGTGTGTGTGTGTGTGTGTGAGAGAGAGAGAGAGAGAGAGAAGAAGAATAGAACGGGGGCATAGAAGCCTTTATTGTCACCACACATGCATCACAGCACAGTGGAATACTTTTCTTCACATACCCCAACTGCGGAGGTTGGGGTCAGAGTGCAGGGGCTGCTATACAGCACCCCTGGAGCAGGGAGGGTTGAGGGCCTTGCTCAAGGGCCCAGCAGTGGCAATTGGCTCTGCTGGGCCTTGAACCCCGATCCTCCGATCAACAACCCAGAGCCACTACTGCCTTTTTTTTTTAAAGAGACAGAGAGAGACAGACATATATAGATAGATAGATAGATAGATAGATAGATAGATAGATAGATAGATAGATAGAGAGAGAGAGAGAGAGACAGATATATAGAGGTGGAGATAGACAGAGATATAGACAGATATTTAGAGATAGACAGAGATATAGACAGACAGAGAAAGAAGGTTCTGCAGGATGTAAGTATTTATTGTGGCTATAACGTGAGTGCTAACAGGAACTACCCCCTGCATGTAAGACCTTCTGCAACATTCAGCATGAGTAAAGATGATGAAACACATGTCACGTTCATTAACGAGTGAGACGTGTAAAAGAGCTGAGATACTGGACACTAATGCGGTCACACCGTCTGCGTTGATGTTTGTCCTGTAACAGCACGCTCCTAAATCTGCTCACTAACTTTACTCCGTGTCGCCTTACTGTAACATGTTTAGATAAACTACTCACACTGTTACTCTGTCACGTCACTCTGTCA
>NC_062537.1:16811400-17033900 GCF_022655615.1 Tachysurus fulvidraco
ATTCTGTGATAAAAACTGTCTGGTCTAAACTGTTGATCTCATTGTCTATGTTCAAATCGTATTGTATTCCTCCAACTCAATCTTGCTTTTCTCATTCATTCATCCTAAATACACGCTCTGTCCATGTCAGTGCCAATCCCTGAACTTTGGGGCCAATTTTGAAGATCTGGGGCCAATTTATAGCATATAATCGATTTCCTGGACAAACCCAGATACAAAGTCCTACATCCAATCTAAACAGAAAATCTGGGAAATATGGAGCTTTACAGGAAGGCAAATCTTCAGGAGGAGGGGGTTGTGATTTTTGACCTCTGTTTTATAACATACAGATATGTTATTTTGTATTTTTGACTTACTGCACACAGAGAGCACGGATCTATAATAGATATACACAAGCCGTATGATACGTGTCAGAGTTAACGGTGGATTATGTGTGGTTTATTTATCCTGAAACGTCTGAGTTGTGTTAGTATCAGAGAATGCTTTTGTCCATAGTCAGATCCTTTGTGTTAGAAAAGAGAAACCTTTTTCTTCAGATCATTTCTTTTCCACAGAGACAGACGATCGAATTCTGCGATCGGCATCCCGAATAAACTCTGGAACTCTTCAGGAGAGAGATGCCTCTGTTGGAGAGATATAAGAAACGGATGACGTGAGCTACTACAGTATATGACTCAAACATAATTTCCAAGGGTCTGATCCACTATCAACTATCAAAGTTTTTATTCCACTTGTAATTAACAGCTGATTGGTAAGATGGTGTTGATTATTGTAAGATAACAGCAGCTCTAGTTCTGCTGCATTATTGTTTCTATAGTAACAACGTAATAGGAGTCTAAAAAATTAAAAGGTGTGTCTTTAAAATTAAGGGCTTTAATAAAATGCAATGTCACAAGATAAAAACAAATATCATATGAGGAAAAGCTTCTGGCATATTTCTCATACAAGGATGTCACACACACACACACACACACACACACACACACACACACACACACACACACACACACACACACACACACACACAAACACACACACACACAGCCAGAACAGCACAAATTTTATTTGCAAGTTTTGCGTGATTTGCATGTTATAAGAGTCAGCAAAAGAGCTAAATAAAGATGTACAGTGGTGTGTTTGCCCCTTCCTGATTTTTTTTATTTTTTTCGCATGTTTGTCACACAAGGTTTTTATTATTAAGGGAAAACAAAATCCAAACCGACATAGCAAACACTTTTACACACAGGGCCATGTGGATTTTGTTTTCCATTAATAATCCCTGGATGATCTGAAACATTAAAGTGTGACAAACGTGCAAAAAAAATTATATATATATATATATATATATATATATATATATATATATATATATATATATATATATATATATATAAAAGAAGGGGGCAAACACTTTTTCACACCATGGTATATTATAGCAAATGTTAATGTTTTTCATTAAAATGGAATTAAAATACAATCCCAATACAAGACACAACAATCAGGTGTACGCAAATAAGACTGAACATTGAATTCTAGGGAATTTGTACCTCTAGTCTGGTTCTGTCAACTCCAGGTGGAAGCTTACAGCGCCCTCTGTGGGTTACAATGAGCATTTCATATGGATAAACCTGGAAACATAACACATGGAGTTTGTACATGCTCAGATTCAAGGTTAATGAAAAATCTGAAATTAAAACTGTCCACTATATATTTCAGATTAGATTTTTGCCTTAATACTGATCAGATTTGGTGATAGAGGTGTGGCCTCTGTGTCTATTAGTCACAGTGATTGAGGAGTGTCTCTTTAGTGATGGAGTTGTGCCCTCTATGCCTGTCAGCCACAGTGATAAAGGCACAGCCTGTGTTTCAGTCAGTCCGTGTGCTTGTCACCACCCAGTGAATGACATGTTGCCACTCTTTATCTCACCCCCAGTGAATGACATGTTGCCACTCTGTATGTCACCCCAGTGAATGACATGTTGCCACTCTGTATCTCACCCCCAGTGAATGACATGTTGCCACTCTGTATGTCACCCCAGTGAATGACATGTGGCCACTCTGTATCTCACCCCCAGTGAATGACATGTGGCCACTCTGTATGTCACCCCCAGTGAATGACATGTTGCCACTCTGTATGTCACCCCCAGTGAAGGACATGTTTCCACTCTGTATGTCACCACCAGTGAAGCACATGTCGCCACTCTGTATGTCACCACCAGTGAAGGACATGTTTCCACTCTGTATGTCACCACCAGTGAAGCACATGTCGCCACTCTGTATGTCACCACCAGTGAAGGACAGGTGGCCTTTCTGTATGTCAGTCATTAAGATGACTAAGCCTAAAGATGACATCTCTGTAAGCCATAAATATTGAATCACAATTACATAAAGCAAGTCTAAATAATATCATATTGAGTCTCTGGCTTCTATATTTCTTTCATACAGTACATTAATTGATTGTATTGAAAGAAAAAATACACACCTCTTATGTCCCTGACAGAGACAGCTGACAGTTACACAACAAATTAAATATCTAGCCCCAATATACATTTTGCATAGCTAAAAAAAAAATAAATAAAAAATAACTAAAAAGCACATGCATATGCAACCTCCAAAGTTTATTTTAAACGTGGTGATGTCTTATTGCAGATACCATTTGATGAATGCAGCACTATGAGATGTGAAAATGAAGCATGAGATTCACAAGGAAATAAGGCAAACTTTGGAGGAGCTCTTCATTCTCTGATCTCGGCCTCACCTTCTGCTCCAGCATGCTAGGCAGCGAGTTTCCTCGATCCATTCTCCCTCTCTGAGTGTCTCCGTTCTACACACAACGGATTCGAGAGTGGAGCGCCACACACACAGAACGCACACAGTCATCATGAGTCACTACAGATTGTCATAGTGTGAAAGCCCTTCATCAAGAGGACCTCACAGTAATGAAAGCTCTCAGTGTCTTTATCAAGCCAAAGCCGTTGCAATTAGAGCGTGACAAGGGTGTGGTTTATTCAGCTTTCCTAGTGTCAAATGCAAAATTTAACATTTTCTTTTGTTGACTTCCTCACTGTTGATACTAGCAAAAGAGGTTCTTTTGGCATCTATGTTTAACCTTTATGTGAAGACTCTCTTTACAACAATACTACTGACAATGGCAGGAATATCTACAGCCTTCCAAAACTTTACCAAAAAAAAAAAGACTTGAAGTTTCACAGAATAGGCTTTAGACAGAAAAGGGGAGAGAAATGGCTAAACTCTAGATTCTATGAATATGCAAATACAGTCAGCTATACAAGTACCACTCCTTTCCTGGTAATCAAGTGTTGGATAGACTGTATTTGGACTGTTAACCAAAACAATACTACTAATATTAATATTATTATTATTTTAAATAAGTTATTATTATTATTATTATTATTATTATTATTATTATTATTATTATTATTATTATTATTATTATTATTTAATAAGACATTTTTTTTAAATTGAGACATATTTAAATACGAATGCAGTAAACCACTAGAATGGCAAACTATATGCTCAAGTCATTTCCTTCATCCTTTCTACCCAGATTCTGTATTATTTATTACATTTATTAAATGTCACCCTCTAATTGCATGGAGTCCAGATTAAATGAGTTATGCAGAATGAATAAAGGGCAGATCAAATGTACATTAGCTGCAAGGAAAGGAGTGATTAAAGAAAGGGGAAAAGCATGCAAAAAAAAGGAGATATGATTTTCCTACTATTTCTACCAGCAGCAACAAGCGTGTGATAATACAAACAACGAGCTTCACCTGAAGTCCTGTGGAACACAGCAACAGTGTAAACAGAAAGACAGAAAGTCAGTGATAAAATATTACACTATTTGTATGACTATAGACAACATATACTGTATACATATACATATATAGCAGACACTTTTTCAAAACTAACAAAAATGAACGATACATAAACACTACTCCGGACTTATGTTTTTAAAAAGTACATGTCTAGAAAACTGCACACTGTTCCTCAGTCATGCATGTTCGTCATGTGATAGACTTTATCTTTAGAGCACAAAAGTCACAGACAAACACTGCATAGGGAGTTATGGAACCCTCGATCTGAATGCAGTGTAGAGGGAGGATTATCTGCAGTGTCTGAATTATAATTATATTATATATTGGCTTAGAATATACTGTAGCATGATTTACCATGGACATTAGTGTATTCATAGTTTCCTATGGTGATCTAAAAGACAAGTGGTTTAAGAGATCTTAACAAATACATCATATCCCTCTATTCTGATATTTGGATGCCTGGCTGCATGTAGTTCCATCTTATATCATCCAGACTATGATTTACAGTCACGAGTGATCAGATTACATCTGCATGCTATGTGTTGGCTGTTTTTTTTTATTTCTTTCTTTCTTTTTTTCAAACTTACCTGTTCTGGCTTTTTCACTGTCTATGGAGGCAAATTCAGCAGACTGCAGCTATAGATGGGAAACAGAAAACAGTGAAGACTCATGAGAAATCGTTCTGAGGGCGATCGGCGTTGCTACAGAGGTCCAAATGGATGGTGTAATTCTCTGACCATCACAATAGAACAAATAAACAATAGCTCAGTTTGGCATCTAAACTGTGTTTTTTTTTCACACAAGTTTGTTGGTGTACCTTCTACACCACAGGTTGCAGAACTGTAATTTGTTTTAAACACGTTCTACACCAGACTGCATTAGATTGGACTGTGAATATATACAGAGGTTAATAGGTATAGATTCAGGTTTTTACAATCTGGGAAGAACGAGGGCCATATCAGCCTCAAAATCAGTCTGATTATTCTCTAACTTGGACTAAGACCTACCCATGTAACACTGCAAGTAAACATCAGATTTATTGTCACATAGTTAGCATTCCTGTGTCCTCTTTTACAATGTCAGATAAACTTCTACATTATGTGGCCGGATGTTTTTCCCATCCTCATTTTATTTTAAAAAAGGCCCTACCCTTCTGGAAGGTTTTCCACTAGATGTTGGAGCAGGGAGCTGCAGGGATTTGTGTTCATTTAGCTCTAAGAGCATTAGTGAGATCAGACACTGATGATGGAGAGGAGGTCTGGGGTCCAGTCCAGTGTGCCAGTTCATTCCAAAGGACACTGGAGTTTAGGACACAGTTCTTTCAGTGAAAGGAAATCTTAATGCCACAACATACAAAAACATTCTATACAATTGTGTGTTTCAAACAATGTTGCAACAGTTTGGGGAAGAACCACATTTGTGTTTGATTGTCAGGTTTCTACATACTTTTGGTTATATTTACCTAATAATTATACTACTGTGGGAAATAATTTTAAGTCATTGTTTTATTTCCTTTTAGTTCTAGCATATTTCTGTGGATCATATACTGTAGAAGCCCAATCAAGTTACAAGGCTAGTTCAATTCAAACTTTACATTAGTCTTGTGGTTCCTGTATCTTATTAATATGAAAGGAAAGGGCAAAGGTAACTCAGGATATCATCTGTCCCTTTGTGAAATCTGTCCCATTGTTTAATTTGGCAATGGGGTTCAAGGTCTGAGTCAAGAAGGAATGGCAAACATTAGAGGTGAACTCGTTTCAATGATAATGAAGGGGTCTGGATCCAGGATAGGGTGTGGGGCTGTTACATCCTTTCATGCTTTGATTGTCACCTGAGTGTTTTGTCTCTATCTGATGTTACTGCCCCCTAAAATGTGTATATTTACAATGTAATACAACTTTAATTCAGACTTGATGACTGCAGCGCCCGTGCCGTACGCTCTGATTTGCAGACTCGATCCATCGTGTATCTACAATAAAGACTACTGCACAAGGATATCCAAGTCTTCTGGTCTTCTCTGGAAAAAGTTTACAACACTACTCACTAGTAATTAGTCGTTTGTGACACAGGAAGTATAGGTATATTTTTTATCAACCACCAAGTTTTGTGATACAGCTCTAATAAGTGTCTATGATAATAAAAGGATGAGTCAGGAAGGGAAGAGCATTGTGGGTACCCGAGAAAGGCCAGAGCGATTGCAGGAGGGTAAAGTGGCAGATTTCGATGCACCACTGGATGCAACTGCAGACAGAAAAACAGAAAAAACCTTCATTACTTATCAACCTGTTCACAAAACACTATTTTTCCAATATTCATTCAAAACTAATCAGGTTTATTTTTAATGCATATTTTAGGCACACTATATGTAACAGGACAAATCTTTCCTGTGGACTGCACCAGCCAGGATTCATATCCGGTTCATATCATGGCTTCACTAAAATCTCAATCAGGAACAAAAATCTATACAGCTGTAACCTTTTCTGTCCAGAAAATATGTAATAACTAATAATGTTCCATTGCTGTCTATAATGAGTGACACTTGTCCTTGCTCTTGGCCTGAATAAGTAGCTCTTCAGTTATGCAGAATGAGTTTATTAGGCTTTTTACTGAGCTATTTTGAACCAGTGTTTTGGTAGAGATTAATGTGCTCATTATCAGTACAACACTCTGGAAAAAAACACCACACAATACACCATCAGTCCATCACTCACCCAAGTGCATGTGTGTCCTGTCAGGCAGCGAGCGTGTTTTCCTCCGGATGTGCACTGATTTCTCTATTTCCTCCTTCAAGATCAGCTTACCCAGGTTGGACTGAATCTGAAAGTAAATTAAGATCATGGAAGTGCACAAAGCCTATAATATGTTGTAGTGGAATGATACATTTACTGTGTGACGGTCTGCCCCATGTGATCATTTTCAGTAAAAGCTTCTCATTTTTATACATTTTTCATACAACCCAGAAGTAAGGGTTCCGTTACACTAAATTTTATATACTAGTTAATATAAGCTTTATGCAAGGAGCCATTTAATTAATTATGAAATATTTCATGAAAGACCTTTTTTAATTGTCAGTACTTTTGCACTTTCACAAATGATAGCTATGTGAAGGTGTAGGACGAGCACACACTCCTCTAGATCCTACAACAGCCTTGTTTATTTCAGATAAAAGCCTCTCGGGCAGCATTGGCTGTGGTATCGAATGTCTGGATGGTGTGTGGGTGTGTCTGTGCTCTTACTTTGTTCATTTCCTGCTCCTGCACCTTTTTTGCGTCCTCAGTCAGGTCCTCAAATTCGTCGTCCTCTACAACTTTGCCCTGTTCTGCTGCCTTTCTCTTCCACTCAATCTCTACAGGGAGAGACACAGAGTCATGCGGCATGTGCAGGCCTGCACATATACATATTATATGATATATTCATTTAAAATGTATTTTAAAATATTATAACATGACTAAGGCCTGACTACAGAATAAACTATGAACTATGACATATTTTTCAAGTATGATTGGAAGATAAGGAAATAAATAAAATAATAAATAATTTTTAATAAAATAAATATCATTTAGAAAGGTAAAAAAGATGTATTTAATTGTTAGGTTTCATCTTTTAATAATACAAAATATTGGTATAATAGATGATTTTATGTAATATTTTTCTGCTAGTTTACCCATGCTAGCCAGTGATGGAGGACAGGGCCAGTACTCTGTCTCTATTTTGGACGGCTGGCTGGGATCAGGAGGCTGGGCTGCTGGGAACTTAGAGGACAAGATGATGACGTCATCTTTATGCTTATTTTGAGATGCTGCTGATGCTTCTGGAAGGGAGAACAGGGTGAAGAATAAAGGATCAGTGAAATATCAGTGTTTGCTTCTTTGAGCCTTGTAATGTTACTACAGTGATTTAAATAACATGGTTATGAGAAGATTAGAGGAAAATACCATGCTTGTAAATGGGAGGCTTGCTGTAGATGTTGGTTCCGTTATCTGAAAAATAAAGAAACCCATTAAAAAGATTGTGTCATTAGAGCGTTGCCTGCTCAGTGGAGGTTAGTTATAATATGTATTCAGTACAGGTGAATTATTGGACTTGTGCATTAAGGTGACTTATTGTAACTGAGCTGCATATCATAACATAACTGAGTTGTTATACCTGCTCAGTACATTTGAGTTATCAGACTCATGGGATGGGATTTAAAGGTTAATCTTCACATTTGTTCAGCAGTGGTGACCTGTTCAAAACAGGTGACATATCAGACTTATTCAGTACAGGTGAGTTATTAAGGTTGTGAATTTGAGTTCCAGGACCCCAAAGCTGCCACAGCTGGGCCCTTGAGCAAAGCCCTTAACCCTTAACTGCTGTAAATAAGATGAATGGAAATGTAAATAGTTCTGTTCAATACAGATGTGTCATCATACCTGTTCAGTACAAGAGTGTTATACAAGAGTACAGGTGAACTGACTCACCTGGTCTGTGGAAGTGCTGTAAGGGGCCTCTGGATGAGGTGCTTATTTTGCGGAGCTGCACGGTCGAGCCCACGGTGGATGCGCCAGGCGAGTCATGTTCCACCCACTCCTTTTCTTTAGAGTTAAATATCTGGGCCAAAGAACAGAAAAAAGAATAAGTACATTTCATAAATCAATCACTTCAATCAGTGGCATATTACTTCAGCCTGAATGGGCTCCCAGCTAATTAAGAGTAAAAGAATAACCAGGATAAAAAATAAATAAATACTGCACAAATGTAGATCCTACGATGAATTGGTAGGTAATTTGTTTGCATTTTTACCAATAACAAATTTCTCAGGATATCTTTGGCTGTTTAGAACCCACAACAACTGAACAGAGATGCATTAATCCCCATAGTACTGTATAGTGATGCCTTCTGAACTAGCCTCACTAACCACTGAGGATCTACAGATCTTTTTTTTTTTTTAACCTATATTTTTTTATGTTATGCTACTTCTGAAGTCTTACAATCGCCTAGCGAGTGCACTGTTTTAAAATGGAGATGCTTGAATAAAGTCCTAAATATTTCCTGTTATCACACATCATAAGTGCACCTCTGAAGCGTAGCCTAAATATGACTCTTTTTTTTTTTTACTTCACACTAACACTGAGTCAGCAAGACCGTAACGACCCAAAGCTGTATTTCAACAGTCCAGACTATAGATCTTTCAGCCTCACAGTTTAGATTTATGTGTTGCTGTGATTTACTCTAATGGCCAGACGACTGTTAAAGACTTCTTATCCAGAGTGAGCGACATGACTATGCCGTTGTGACCCTACATCAGCACTTTTGGCTGGTGTTTAAGCGTAATAGGTGCCAGACTACTGTAAATGAAAATTGAACTCTCATGGAAGTTTGTAAGGAGTTTTTTGGTGACTTATTTTGGAATATTATTAATTGCTGAATAATAAATCAGATTTTTAGAAATTATTCAATTATATTATTATTTTATTATTGTTTGTTTACACAAGTCTATAAGCACCTGCAGAGGTGTGCTTTATTTATTTATTTTATTTACTTTATTATTATTTATAAATACAATACAAGAGATTTGACTGAAATAATTTAATATATACTGTACCTGTATGTCCGGGTGTTTTAAACCACATGCAATAGACTGTGGATATGTGTTTTGTCAGCCTGATCATTTCTGAACACTGGCAGAAACACTGTTTTGAACATTATTGGAGCGCAAGCTTACTACATTCAAGCCATCAAAAGCAATTACTCACGCTGGCCAGATTAAAACTCTTTTGTTTGATGATGCTTTTCCTTTCGGAGACTTTCCATGCAATGTTTGTTTTGCTGGAAGGCACCGATTCCTTTCCACAACCATTTGTTTATGTGCAATATAAAGAATTGGAAAAATAATGTCTGCACGATAATGTATATGATTGTGTTCATCTTGTATAGTAAAATATAACACAGACAGTGATTTCATTATCTCAGCACATCAGAACACATACATCACTGTGCCACTAATCTATAGTGTAAATATGATTTATGAGTTTTATTTATCTATAAACATAAAACCACAGATAAGTTACGTTTTAACACGAGAGGAAGCACTTTTTCCACACAGGGCCATGTAGGTTTGGATTTTGTTTTCCCTTAATAATAAAATCCTTAATTTAAAAACTGCATGTTGTGTTTACTTGCATTATCTTTGACTAATATTTTCATTTGTTTGATGATCTGAAACATTAAAGTGTAACAAACGTGCAAAAAAATAAAAAATCAGGAAGGGGGCAAACACTTTTTCACACCACTGAATATATATAAACAAAATAGCTGGAAAATAACGCTCTATATAACAGTAAGCAGATGACTCACTCACCTCTGGGGAAGGCGGAGGAGAGATGGAATGAGGTGACATCGATCTCTAGAGGAGAATAAGAGAGAGAACACACACACACACACACACACACACACACACACACAGAGAGAGAGAGAGAGAGACACACATTCAGGTAAAAAGCTCCATTATGTCCACATGAAAATTCAAGTTATCAGTCATGAAAAATTAATATAATAATATAATATAATTAATTTTAATTGTGAAATCATATAATTATGGAGAATCCATCAACCTTCATTTATTATAGCATCATTTTTCATCAACTAACTGCAATACAGAGAATAAACACAAACTAAATAGATGTAACAAATAAAAAGAAATAAACAAACCTTTTAATAAAAACTGCATGTTTCAATAAAAGTGTTGTGCACATAAACAAAGAAATCAAACAATTCATACACGTCATATTCATATAACGATGTAAAGTAAACCACAGTTATCTCCTTGAAGCTGATTTTACCAACAATTACAATTACAATTTTGAGAATGAAAAACAATGTGTACTTTTATCCATTATACACAGTGCACATCCATTTATTCTTTATGCTTTATTCTGAGTTCATTACCTAAACCTGTGTTTTGCCTTGAAGCACTACAGTCAGTGCTGCTGTTACAGAAAAATAATCACCACCTACTGACCAATCATATATGAGAATTTAAGAGTGCTGTGCTATAAGTCGGAATAAACGTGTCAGGACTCAACCCGGACTTTTGGCCACGTGCCTTTTTGTTTATCTTTCTCATCACGTGTCTGCCCCGCCTTCGTCTGCCCCTCCCTGTCTTCACACCTGATCCTTATTGTGTCATCGTGTCTTTTTATATTTAAGTGGGCCGCGTTGCCGAGTGCAGCGCGGAATCATTAGTTACGTTTACCCCTCGTCATGTCTAGTCTTTGTAAAGTGTCTTCAATTGTATTGCTTTTGTTATCGTCTTATGTCTTTGTCTTTATTATTTATTAAACCCCTTTCCTTTGAAGCTATCCTGCACATGGGTCTGTCTCCTTCCTCTTCCGGCTGTGACAGAATGATTCCGCCTACGAACTGAGACCCAGCAGGATAGCTTCCAGCTCGGACCGTTTTTTTTCTTCTCCCCCTGGACTGTTCCGGCAGTCCTTCTGACCCTTTTTTCTTTTTTTGGTGGCATCGCTCCGCACTTTTTCCGGTGAGGGACGCCGCTACACTTTCGGTTCCGTCCGAAGCGGTCGTCGCCTCACTTCCTTCGCGGAGGATGTCACCATACCGTTTTTGTCCCTTTTTTATTTTTTGGTGCCCTGTGGCATCGCCCCGCATTTTTTCGGTGAAGGACGTCGCTCCACTTTCGGTTCCGTTCCGAGGAGGGCGTCGCTTCACTTCTTCCACGGGGGGTGCTGCAGGCCCAGGGCGAAGGACTTTTCCCACCCTCCCACCCTTCACATTCTGGTCATCGGGACGTCGATCTGGCAGCGGTGCGTCGGGGGTTATGTGCGGCTCTCCAGCTCGGCTGTGGACGTCGCTCAGCCCTCCAGCTCGGCTGTAGACGTCACTCGGCCCTCCAGCTCGGCTGTGGATGTCGCTCGGCCCTTCAGCTCGGCTATGGAAGTTGCGTGGCCCTTCTGCTCGGCTGTGGACGTCGCTCGGCCCTTCTGCTCGGCTGTGGACATCGTTCGGCCCCTCTGCTCGGCTGTGGATGTCGCTCGGCCCTCGCTGGCTATGCCCGCCGTGTGCCTTGCTCCCCCCACCAGCCTCGCCGTGTGCCTTGCTCCCCCACCAGCCTCGCCGTGTGCCTTGCTCCCCCCACTGGCCTCGCCGTGTGCCTTGCTCCCCCCATCTGCCTTCGCCGTGTTCCTCGCTTCCCCCATCTGCCTTCGCCGTGTTCCTCGCTTCCCCCATCTGCCTTCGCTGTGTTCCTTGCTTCCCCATCTGCCTTCGCCGTGTGCCTCTCCCCCCCCCCCCTTCCCGGACCTTGTCGGGGTTTGGCGCTTCGGGAGGGGTACTGTCAGGACTCAACCCGGACTTTTGGCCACGTGCCTTTTTGTTTATCTTTCTCATCACGTGTCTGTCCCGCCTTCGTCTGCCCCTCCCTGTCTTCACACCTGATCCTTATTGTGTCATCGTGTCTTTTTATATTTAAGTGGGCCGCGTTGCCGAGTGCAGCGCGGAATCATTAGTTACGTTTACCCCTCGTCATGTCTAGTCTTTGTTAAGTGTCTTCATTTGTATTGCTTTTGTTATCGTCTTATGTCTTTGTCATTTATTAAACCCCTTTCCTTTGAAGCTATCCTGCATCCCGTTTCCGGTTGTGACAAAACGACACACACCAGCATCATTATTCACAGTTGATTCTGATGGAAAGCTCTCAGAGTGTTACTGACCTCTCTGCTCCTGGACAGACTGATACGATCCAAAGCTGACATGTTGAAATGAGGTTCATACACCATCAAGTCGGGCCTCTCCACCTCCAGGATGGCTTTGTCTTTAGGAATTGCTGCTAAGTCCTTATATCCGATCACCTGATTATCCATTCTGGCCTGAATAGAGGGAACAAGAAGCTCTTTCCTCAAGATAATGTCTTAATTTCCCAGGTCAGGTAGCCTTTTTCAACTAAAAATGCAAATGAAACTTAAAAACTGTTTCACACTCAAAATTGATTATTTTTGTGAACAAAACAAAAATGATGTAAACAATCCTGATACAAGTTGGACAAACTGGGTGGGTGTGCATGTGTGTGTGTTTGGGAGAGAGACCTACCACAATGGAAGTGGCTGGAGATCCAGGGGCACTAGGACCCCGAGATGAGGGGGCCGTCCCTGCCTGCTGGGTCAAATGCCAGTACAATAAGTCAAAGATCATGCTTAATAATCCAGGCCAGTTTAGCAATCACTAAAAGACAGCAGTTGGATGAGAACCAAACTCTATCACAAGCTTGATCAGCCAAGCTGAAATGCTACTCAGAGTCAGGATGCTAGAGTGCATCATTAAATCGCCAGGCACAATATACAAAACAGATGCCATCCAAGCGCTGCGTTTATTTAATTAAAAACCGAATGTTCATCTAGAATATCCCCCTGCTGATATTATATAGGAACCATTATACAGGGTCAGTGCTGAGAGTAACATCTATCTGAAGTTTCAGTTCTGACCAGTCAAGAGAAAAAAATGTGACATCAGGAACAAATTACAGCCAATATAAAGACGAAAAAACAGTCCTTCTACCTTTTGCATGATGGGTGAACACTAAAAACTTTCTCTTGATCCTCTGGGCCTGTCAGATCTGCCATAAAACATAAAAATGAGTGAGTCCTGCTGTTTGTAGATAATAAAATATTAATATATTAAATAATACAATTTCAACACAAAATAGAAAACAAAATATGAATAAAATGCTGCCACAAATGCAATTTTTAAACATCTCTTTTTAACACAATTTTAGAAGATATTTTCTATCTGCTCATTGTTTTCATATTTAAAAGTAGTAGTAATGAAACCTATTATATTTATATTATAATTTTAAAAAAATCATAATTTGTTTACGACTTTTCACGCAATTTTTCATCTGCTTCTAAAAACCTTAAATATTCAGATTTTTATTTTTAGATGGTTAAATTTACTCACCTAATATTTAGAAATGTATTTTTCGATAGTATTTAGCTTGAGGATGTTAAAATTTTGTTTAATAATTCTGACACAAAGCTCCCACCAGTGCCTTTATCACCAAGTTCACACTTAAACTGACGAAAACACATTATTATTCAGCACATCACCCAGACGTTAGAATCTTTTGTGTCTCAGCTGCACTTTAGGCCATGTCTCAAGGTCAGAGACTGCTGTAGCTGCAATATTCTGCTTGTACATGTCCTGAACACAGCCTCCCATCTGAGCAGCTGTATCAGTATCAGGTGTTAGCTTATATAGCAACAATTAATACAGAAACTACATATTTAAATCTGTATTTATTTAGACTTTCAGGACATGCTGTGTCTAAAAAGATTTACTTTAACAATAAGCAATATGTCAGGAATTAAACATGATGGGACATAATTCATCACAAGCTTATGTGATGCAGCCTGAAATGTAAATGTCATTATTAATTCATTAATGAACAACAATGAACAACACACAAAGATTTAAAATTTTAAAATTAGGAAACTGTCCTGAAAGCTTTCCCATAGTTGAAAGTTTACAGTCTGTTACAAAGACCTGACACTGAAGACTCCTCCCATAAATGCCAAATAAATGGCTACAGAAACCTTAACCACGTAGTAATAATAATAATAATAATAGTAATAATAATAATATATAAAATATTATTATTATTGTTATTGATGTTGCTATTAATAATTATATTATTATTAGGAGTAGTAGTAGTATTATTTGTATTATTGCTATAATTAATATTTTATAATAATAATAAGAATAATAATAATAATAAGAAGAAGAAGAAGAAGAAAACAATGATAATAATAATAATAAGAATAATAAGAATAATAATAATAATAATTATTATTATTATTATTATGCTAAATATTTTTCTTAACTAAATAACTATAACTGCACTTTTTTCTATTTTCTTTTTTTTTTAAATAAAAAAAGTTTGTATAAGTCCTCAGTTTGTATAAATCGTCCATGCTCTGATGGCTTAGCGGTTATTATATTAAAGATTATTACAAGTGCACTAATATAAATCTTTGCTTGAATAACAGCCAGAACTAAAGTCAGGGTTTCTGTTACAGAAACAAGCTCTATTAATCTTCTGACCAATCAGCTATAAGAGTTCAACAGGGGTGTTTTCTGTTGCACTAGAATCAGACTGTATTTATACAATATCGGAAAAAACATTGAAAATTGTCAAAGTAAGTAAAAATAAAACAGATTAATTTCCTCAAAAATTATGACATCAGACACTAATGAAATTCCAGCGAATGACATCAAACACTGTATATGATGACTTCTACAATATTTATGAATGAAATCCTGTTTTAGAATTAAACATGTAGAAACTATATACAGTTGTGTTCAAAATTATTCAACCCCAACTGAAATTGATTGTTTTGGTCGGTTTGACATTGATTTTGATCATTCAGTCATCCTGCTTACAATTAAATCAAAGAGGCATGTGTAGGTCTGACAAATATAACATAACATTTAGAATGAAATAACCACAAATGTCTTTTCTGAGCTCACATCATTATCAGTTTTATTCAACCCCCAAGTGACATTCAATCTTAGTACTTAGTACAACATCCTTTTACAGTTATAACAGCTTTTATACGTGAAGCATAGCTTGACACAAGTGTCTTGCAGCGATCTACGGGTATCTTCGCCCATTCATCATGGGCAAAAGCCTCCAGTTCAGTCACATTCTTAGGCTTGCGCACTGCAACTGCTTTCTTTAAGTCCCACCAGAGGTTCTCAATCGGATTTAAGTCTGGTGACTGCGATGGCCACTTCAAAATGTTCCAGCCTTTAATCTGCAACCATGCTCTACATGCTCTAGTAGACTTGGAGGTATGCTTGGGATCATTGTCCTGTTGAAAGGTCCAACGTCTCCCAAGCCTCAGGTTTGTGACGGACTGCATCACATCCAATATCTCCTGGTACTGAAGAGAATTCATGGTACCTTGCACACGCTGAAGCTTCCCAGTACCTGCAGAAGCAAAACAGCCCCAAAGCATGATTGACCCCCCGCCATGCTTCACAGTAGGCAAGGTGTTCTTTTCTTCATAGGCCTTGTTCTTCCTCCTCCAAACATGGCATTGATCCATGGGCCCAAACAGTTCTAATTTTGTTTCATCAGTCCACAGAACACTATCCCAAAACTTCTGTGGTTTGTCTACATGACTTTTGGCATACTGCAGTCGACTCTTCTTATTCTTTGGAGACAGCAAGGGGGTGCGCCTGGGAGTTCTGGCATGGAGGCCTTCATTACGCAGGGTGCGCCATATTGTCTGAGCAGAAACTTCAATACACACATCTGACAAATCTTTTCTCAGTTCCTCAGCAGTCACACGGGGACTTTTCTCCACTCTACGCTTCAGGTAGCGCACAGCAGTCGAAGTCAGCATCTTCTTTCTGCCACGACCAGGTAGCGTTTCAACAACGCCCTTTGCCTTGAATTTACGAATGATGCTTCCCATGGTGTCTCTTGGTATGTTTAACATCTTTGCAATCTTCTTATAGCCATTGCCCTTCCTGTGACAAGTAATCACCTCTTCTCTTGTCTTCCCGGACCATTCTCTTGACTTCACCATGTTTGTAACCATACCAGTAAATGTCTAGAAGGAGGTGAGTATCACAGTCATTTTAAAGCTGAACCTCTGTTCTTCAGAGTGGTAGTCTTTAAGGGGTTGAATAATTGTGTCAATGAAGAATTCACAAAAGAAACATTCACTACTGTATTACAAAAGTAATTGATGTCATTTTAGTTGCATATGGTTCTTTAAGAAGTCCTTGTAGGATTTCATTCTGAATACAATTACAAATGTGCACTAAATTCCCTAAAACCATTTACAGCATTGGGGGTTGAATAATTTTGAACAGAACTGTAATAGACATTGTGCAAAAATTCAACCACATTTTTCTGTTTTGAAGAGAAATTATGATAAACGATAAAATGTTAGCTCACTCGCAGCTCAGCTGTGTAAAATTGTGTATCAGGCCATAAATCAGAGCATCATAAACATGATGCTCTGATTTAAACAGTCTTTCCAGTGTGCAGATAAAAAGCCCATTTCCAAGCAGCCAAGCACAGCATTGTGTCTAGATGAGTGTCTGTCTGGAAGAAGGTGGTGTAACTCGTCGGTAGGTGGAAGGCCACATCCTGTTTTGACATAAATATATTCTAAGCTGAGACGGAAGGGAGAAGATGGCTGACTCAATTCCTCTGTTTCAGCCTAATCATAATCCGGGTCATACGTAGCCGCTCCTTTCTGAGTGAACTGCCAAGAAGCGTTTAAATCACATCTTGGAAGCTCCATCATTCGTTAATCACCTGAGCTGTGTTCTCGTGTACTACAAGCAGCAGGGATGAAAACACTTAAAATAGTACATCCTACTAATGCAGGTACTGTAACATCAGTGCTAATTGCAAAGAGAGTCCTGTTCTTCAAAGTGCATTCAAGCTTGTTTTAATCTGTTAAATAAAAAAAAGGCTTAAGGATTTCGTAAAGATTTACAGCATTTTACAATAGCACTTTAGTTTACTGAGTGACGTGAGAATATTCCTCTCAGAATTCGAATCTTTTTGAATTTGAGTTCAACTAATTGTGCTAATTAGCTGCATTTCAATTTCGTCTAAAGATGTAGAAACTGCTGCTTTAAATATTTTATGGCATGAGCTCGTTCATCTAACCAAGAGTACAGTCTGAGAGCCTGTGGGCTTTCTGAATTCACTTCTCTTCAAATGGGAAAGAGGAGAAAGCTGCTTTATCAGCAAAAACTGCATAGGTTTTTTTCATGCTAGTTGCTGGATGTCTTGCTAGTGGCTAAAAGCATGGTTCTTGTTTCAGTACCATGTAAAGCAAAGGAGAAGGAAAAGCACAATTTATAACATTTCTGAAGAATGAACGTCACTTCTGTGAGCTTATCACCCACAAGAAGTAACATTTTCATTAATAAAGGCTTCATAATCTAGACTAGATTTTAGATACTTATATTTCCTTATGCTGTATTGTGAATGAAACATTCTCCAGCCTGATTACGTACTTTGTGTGGAACGATATGATTAACATCCAAACCAATAAGGCGGCAATAAAAAAGAAAACAAAAACAATTTTAGTCAAAAATATATTTTCTTTTATTCTTTGCATATCCTGGCTTGTTAGGAAGATCATGCTAATAGGTTTGAACATTTGACCTTTTGATCATAAACCCAATGACTTTAATCACTGAGCCATAACCTTCTAGGCAACCTTTGAACTCTACTTACTGAGCTAATTCTACAAATAATGTAAAAAGGAATTCATTTCACAGAACAGATCATTTGATTTTAAACAAATTATGCTTGAAATAAAAAAAAAAAAAAAAATATATATATATATATATATATATATATATATATATATATATATATATATATATAGAGAGAGAGAGAGAGAGAGAGAGAGAGAGAGAGAGAGAGAATCTTTTACTGTGATACTCACAATCTCACAATCTTTTACTGTGAAAAAAAAAATCCAATGTATATATTTTTTAGAAATGAGATAATAAACTTTATCACCATAATTGGATATATTTGGATATATTTAAACATTATCACCATAATTGGATATATTTGGATATATTTAAACATTATCACCATAATTGGATATATTTGGATATATTTAAACATTATCACCATAATTGGATATATTTGGATATATTTAAACATTATCACCATAATTGGATAATGGTTCACTAACTAAACTAAACTAAACTGCTGACCCTCTGGCTTTTCTTCATTGACAGCGGTTGATAAGCATGGCACTACTCAACCTTGTTTTACCACAAACCTACATTTCATGTGATCAATGGAGATCTCTAATCCATTTCAAGAGAGCGAATCCCTACGAGGACAGAGCCGCCTGTGGGTAAGAGATTAGAGAGTAAAAATGACCCTGCTCTCTGACATAAGGAGTGTCATACTCTCTCTCTCCTATCAATCTCAGAGTCACTATCCTATGTGAGCTCAGGTATGTAGAAAAAGGTAGATAGAGTTTTCCTCTCGGCAAGCTGAGCCATGTGTGATAACATGAGGTTGATTAGCATCATGTGTTTTGGAGGAAAAATGAGAGCTGCCTGGTCGGTGGGAAGTGCCAGGTGACTCAATTAATGAGGGATTAAAACAACATGAGCTAAAAAAAACAGGCTATAATGCTGTATAATTAGGACAAAAGCCTGTACCGAACTTGATATCAGTCACTGACAGTTATCTGCCAGCCTGGATCTTTCACAGACCCTTTCAACTGACTTGCACCAATCGTTCCAAATTAATTCCCTTTATCATAACAATACATCATCACATCCTTATTCTTTTGGCTTATTTCTAATTTAACTCTACAGTATCTGATCCTTACTGCTCTGATTTTAGTCCCAGCTGGTTACTTAGCCTAAATGTTTCTGCTTGGAGTCACTGAGGTGTGAAGAGTGTCCAGTAGAAAGCCCATTCGCCATCCAGTACAAAGCCCCCTCATCATCCAGTAAAACGCCCCCTCGTCGTTTTATCCAACGTAAAGCTGCTGCACTGACATGATTTATCACCAGAGAGGCAAACTGTGGCCGAGGGACCCAGCTGCATCAGATGCTCTTTAATCCCAGTTCAATTTGAGAAATATCTTTCTTAAAACGCCTCCTGTTTGACCTACTGCACAGACGATATTTTAATTCTTCGTCTTGATCAGGTGATTAGGTTCAAGTCTGGGTGCATGATGTATGTGAAGAAGCGAGCATTTTATTCCTTATTGTTGAGGAGACATAAAGTATAACTCGGTAAAATCTGAATAACTGAAAGTCCTGTTGCTTGCACAGTAAATGAAAATAAGGTTTCTCTCTCTGTCTCTCAGTCTCTCTCTCTACCCGCACACACACACACACACACACACACACACACACACACACACACACATCTGGCTTCCTGTTTTTGACGTGTCCTGATCCAACCGTCCTTATCTCATATAGTGCTCCTCTCCATCCTGTATCACACACACAGGCTGCAGATGAACTACATTAACACTTTTCTTTTCTGTCCATGTCTAAATCAGCTATTTGTTATGCACACGGTAACATGTTTTTTTACTAAATTCCTTAACAAACAGCATGTGTATGTTTAAAAATGATCTAGATGTTTAAAACTGATTGCTGTGTAAATATAAAGTGCTGTCCCAGTCCCTTTATCTTTTATCTGTCTTGCTTAATAAACCCAACAGAAATGTAATTAAACAAATTGGAGAGAAGTTGTCTTTTAGTCCATGTTAACATTCAGATTCAGCTCAGATTAGCATGCGTGGGGAAGAAGAACCTTCTTTACATTGTTAATGATGCAGCTTTTTGGGCATGAAAGAAAAATAAAAGATAAAAGACTAATACTATGTTCACAGTCTTTCCAAAGGCCAATAAAAGTCACTGTGTCATTCAGACTAATTGCTAAACATCCCACACTGTGAGCCATCAACTCTCAGTTTTTAGGAAGAACCCAACGATATATTTATTTAACAAAACATTCAACTTTTGTGTTCATTCATTTTGTTTGGTTTTGTATATTATTTATTGTTATAATGATTAATAAGTAATATTAACATTAATAATTATTCTGTACTATATTGTAGTTGACTAGTCATGTTACATAGGAAAAAAATATTTACTTCTTTATTTATTTATTATTCTTTCTTCCCTATATTTCCATTTACTGTATTTGAAACTTTTTACATTTTTTTACTTGAGATGATCATATTTGTTATAAATGCTCTGCAATATAAATGCTATAGATGTTTTAAATCGATGTTAAACAGGTTAATCTCTGCTCCAGAAATGATCAGTCTCGTTTTACTGAGCTATTTTTGACTTTACCACATGGTCAGTCATGGTACTAATCTGTTTCAGCCAGGCTCAGTTGCTGACAACACAGCGCATGATTACAGAGGAAGAACATTGGTGAAGGAGAGACAAGAGCAAATTGTAAGAAGGGAAATAAAGGCGCAACAAACCCACGCAGCTTGGCTTTCCATGTTGACGAGGAAATCCTACGCTGACAGACTCACACTTCCTCTCATGCTGCTCTTCTGCTCCTCCTTGGCCTCACGTTTGTTTTTTTTTTCTCAAACTCCTCTCAATTTGTTTTTGTTTTTACTTCACCTTTCTCTCTCTTTCTAAATATACATATAGAAATTTCTTGCCTGCCTCTTTCCCACTGCTTCTCTCTCTCTCTCTCTCTCTCTCTCTCTCTCTCTCTCTCTCTCTCTCTCTCTCTCTCTCTGACTCCACCCCTTTCCTCTCTCCACCCTAACTGTAATTCTTTATCTCAGAGCAGCATGAGAAGCCAACGCCCAATCAGGCCCTTTGGTGCCGTGTCCATAGCAACGTTCCTCTCAGCTCCATCGTGGTTAAAATCCTCTGATGCTCTGTTCTGTTACACACACACACACACACACACACACACACACACACACACACACACACACACACACACACACACACACACATTCACAGTACACTGAGTTGAGTTGAGTTATGCTTGATCACTTAAAAACACTCATTCATCCTCATCCTCCTCAGAGGCGAACACTCATTTACTCAACAGTGAAACATTTCCAGTGTTTAGCCGAGTAAAAAATCCTCATAGAAACCTGAGATCTACGAATACACGCTGTTCGCTTAATCAGTAATCACTCAGTAGAGTGTAGTGAACTGAACACACAGTGCTAACTGTGGTCTAAGGGTTGGACATGAGATTGATATACACTAAAATACAGCATGACATGCTCTTCTGAGAAAATCACAGATAGTATCTACACTCTACACACTGGCGATTCTGCTTTTACTCACAGTGGCTCTTGTTTATTCATCTGAACATGAGCAGAAATCTTTTGCAAGTCATCTAGTGCTTATGAAAATAGTTACTTTGTAAAAACATATTTTTTTAATATTCTATATAATGTCCTGAATTTGTGTAAATGTACTTACATAGAGAGTCATTAGTGTGAAATTAGACTGAATTCAGTTAAATGTAATGGTGACCTATAAAATGTGAAAAAGTGCGTGAATAACTGTGGTAGCCGACACGCTTCAGTGGCTGAGCTGCATTATGGGAAGACTGATTTATTGAACGGTGCATTTATTGTAGGAGTTGCTTATTAATGAATATATGAATCTTTGTAATGTATCGGCAGCAGGTCAGTATTTAGTAACACACTGCAATGTATGGACAAAAGACTGGGCTCAACTGACCATCCCATTCCAGATTAAGTCCTCTGCTGTTATAATAAGCTCCACTCGTGTGGGAAAGCTTCAGACTATATGTTGGAATGTGGCTGTGGGATTTGTGTTCATTTAGCTACAAAATATTAGTGAGATCACACACTGATGTTGGGTGAGGAAATTTGGAGTGTAATCAGTGTGCAAGTTCATCCCAATGGTATTTAGTAGGGTTGAGTGCAGGTCACTCCATCCTTAACACACCATGTCTCCATGGTTTGTGCTTTATGCACAGGTGCCTTGTCATCCTGGAGCAGTGTTTGTGCCTCTTAGTTCCTGTGAAGAGAACTCTTAATGCCACACAGACACAGTGGAAAGAGTTTGAGGAAGAACCTCATATGAGTAGGATGGTCCGGTGTCTGCAAACCTATAGATCCAGATATCATGCACATGAGCATGAAGAACATCGCTGTAAAACCTTTGGAAATCTGGTGGGAATATTTAGCTCAGTTTGGCCTATGAAAAGACCTGATAAATGATAAATGAGGCTTGTTACTTTTTATCAATCATATTTCTGCCATGAAAGAATTTCTGCCATTTCCTCCCTCAGGGTGCGTCATGGTTCCCAGCATGAACAGCTCTGCTTCCTTGTTTTGTCTAAACCCCGTCTTGTCATTTTTGTGATTATGTGCAGTTGTGTGATTTATTTATTACAGCATCCTGCATCCTATTTCTCATCAAACTACACATCTTACACAGAAAAACACTGATGACTAGAACCCTGAAGTTGATGTATGTAAGCTTTATTAACTAATGCTGGATAGAAAAGTGTTTCCCTTCCAACATCATAGCTTGGAATTGGTTCCATTAAGCTTTGAAATATCTGGTGACTATTACAGACTCTTATCAAATAAAATCAAATATTGATTCAGTATGTATACTCCTTTATGTGTAATGTTTTACAGAGAAAAACAGTTTTTAAAAAAAACATGTATTAGTGTTTGATCCTCCTTCATGCTATTGTTAGTCTACTTTGAAGCCTTTCATGGCTTTTATATAAAACAATGGCTTTGCACAACACTTTGTCCCCCAAGAGAAATCCTGTGTCTCAAGACAAACATACACACACCCACCCACCCACACACACACACACACACACACACACACACACACACACACACACACACACACACACACACACACACACACACACACTTACACTTCTCCACTCCCACTTTTCATTTCACTAAATGGTCCTCTGCGAATCCCTCCTGAGGCCTTCTGCAGCATCACAACACATACTGGAGTTCACTTAAAAGAGCTTGCACATCATTATAGATTATTTGTAGTGCAGATATTACTGTTTGCTGATGTACTCTTATTATTTCTTATAAACAGTTTTTTTTAAATGTTTTTTCTGTTGTTTAATCTATTGTTCATGTGCTCACATCTCTCATTAACAAATCTAAATACTAATCAGCTGTCTTCTAGTTGCATCATACCCCTCTTTTTATTCAGAGTTACACACACACACACACACACACACACACACACACACACACACACACACACACACACACACACACACACACACACACACACACAAGCACATAAAGCATCAGTTCAAATCCTCAGGGACAAGATGCTTTATCTCCTATTTCCAGTTCCTGAGCCTGGCAAGATTTTGGATGCATTTCCAGCAGGACTGTTTATATTGATCAGCAGTGACAGAGATTGAGGTCTCACATCTGGATTTCTATAAACCTTTCCATGGCGGACTGTAGTGATGGGACAGTAGTGAAAATTACAAGATGACTAAAAGCTGCTCAGATTAGCAGAGAGACTGACTAATGGATCTGTACAATCAGATTAGTCTCATTGATTACATCACTAATGCACTGCAGCTCCTGTAAAGGCACAACGGCGAAGCTTCAGTGAATGATAAACGTGAGGATTAGTAGAGAATGTGTACATCCAGGCTATGTATGGCTCAGTGGTTAGGGATCTGGGCTCAGAAGGTTGGCAGTTCAATTCCCAGGACCACTAAGATGCCTCTGTGGGGTGTTAAAGGGTCAAGGGCTCTGCTTAAGCACCCCACAGTGGCAGCTCCAGTGGCTCTGCTCTGAGGCACTAAATATATATATATGTGTGTGTGTGTGTGTGTGTGTGTGTGTGTGTGTGTGTGTGTGTGTGTGTGTGTGTGTGTGTGTGTGTGTGTACAACTCTTTTATGTTATTACCTCATCAGCCAATCATGCAGCAGCCCAATGCATAAAAAAGACAAATCAAGAAAACCCAAAATGTGGTCTGGGCAAAAAGACCTCTGCCATCTTTTCGTACAATCACATTGTGATAACATCTACATTTGCTTGTATGTGTCATATTGATCGTATTAATAAAGTGTTTACTTAGAGCCTAATGAACAAGTTTTTTGAAGTTATAAAAAAGACATCTTGGCCAGATGTTCATTGCACATCTAGATTTTGGCCAGAGAGAAACTTTAGATTTCTAGGACTTGTAACTTTATTTTATAAATAGGAAATTATGTTTATTTTATGAGCCATTTCAGATAGAGGCCCAATAATAAACATTTATGGATGTCTCCGGTGGTCTCTGGTGCTCAATGCTAATGCTCCAGAGATTAAAAGAAAGTGTTTGGGAAGACCTTCATCTGAGTGCTCATCAGGAACTTTAGAGTTCCTTTTATCTATCTTTATCGATTCATTTCATTAAATCTCAGGAGGTACCACAAATCTCAAAAATACTATGTTTGGAGTTGAGGTGTCATTTTTTGGTTGCTTAAGTATTCACCCTTTGTTCACCCTACTTAAAAAAACCTTTACAATCTTTGATTGTAAAATCTGTAATCAGGATACTGTAATCAGTAATCAACTTTATATACCAGAAGTATACCAGCAAAAGGTATGCATACTTATGCAAGCACAAATTGTATGTTTATGGTTTCTATATTATTTGCTACTGAGCATGTAATCCAAGTTACGTCCAGCAAGAATCCCAAATTCAGTTCCAGAACATGATTCAACAAAAATGTGGTAAAGTTCATGGTAAGTGCTGTTACTGGACAGGAATGCTGATATATAATATGTTATGATTACACTCCATCACTTTCAGTTAGTGCTTTATCCTCATCATAGTCATGCTGAATCCAGAGAATATATAAGGAACACCACTGGAGATGTACACACACACATTCATTCATTCATACCTAAGGGTGATATATCACAGCCAATCCACCTACAGACATGTTGGTTTGAGGTGTGAGGAAACCGGACGATTCTCGAAGGGCATGAGTTACATGCATAAAATTCAGACAGACAGACAAACAGACAGACAGTAAACCGAGCTAAGGATCGACCCGGGAACCCTGAAACTGTATGGCAGCAATACAACTATAAAAGTAAGTCTTTACACTTTCTTCCTGGTTTGAATGAATGAACTGTAAACAGCTCAGATGCTCTTAAAAATATGACACAAATGATTATGACACAAATACCACAGGTTAAGAAAGATTGCAGTTTCTGATAAAAATAAAAACTATAAACAAGGAAAATAAAAAATAAAAAAATAGGGTGGGAGAGGGACTAGCCTTCAAGGAAACAGTAAATTCCTGTTGCTTTTTACATGATAAACACACCAATGACGAGAGCGCGCACGAATACCGGGCACGCGCTTCTGCAATTTATCCCTCCACACACTTATCAGGCAAAACTAACATGAATAAATGATATTAGTTAATGAGCAGATTAATAAACGACTTAATTAGGTAGACAAACATGTATCTTAAAGGGAAGGGAAATGAACATTATGTAAGAACAAAGTCAAATTAAGGACAGCAGGCAAATTCTAAAAGCCTACAATCATTTACAATATGGACATTAAAAAAACAAACAAACAAACAAACAAACTAACAAAACATTAATGGTTATTATCAAGCCTGCAAAAATACGTTTTGGGCTCATTTACTCAAAATTTTCGCAACAAATCTAAAATATTGTTCGATTTCCTAGGAAAAGATCATGCTTGTCAATGCTTTTTAAAGCCTATTTAAATTAAATATTTATTTTATTCAGCGTTTTAATGCATGTATTTCATGGGAGAAGCCATGACGCTTACCTCTCTGGATGTGAAGGAAAACAAAAACAAATAAAATAAAATAAAAATAAAACAAAATAAAATAAAATCCTGCTTTTCTTCAAACTGCCCGAAGATGCAGCATTTTAAATGTCCTCCTGTGGATGCCTCATAGCTGCCAGGTAAAGGGACCGAAAATAATAACTAAAAAAAACATACACAAATTTAAATAATCGAATTTTATCACAAATATATTGTATTTTTTGAACCCGTGTTATCGAAATAACCATAAATATTCCGATAACAAGCTAACGTCGCTAATAGCTAACGCCTAGTAGCTAAGGTAACGGGTTCTGCCTTGATGCGCGTGAGACGTAGTGAATCATTCTGGTGATGGACGACTCGAATCGATTCCTTTTAAACGACTCTTTTATAGTAAATGTCAAACGTATGCTTTTCGGTTCTTGCAATGTGCAGTATTGTAAGAATGCAGTAAACTATGTTTAATATACTTTGGCTATGCAAGTGTACAATTATTGAATGTGCCCTGCTTTGAATTGCATCGAGTCGCGCTGAATCGATTCGCAGCTAGAATCCAAATCTTGTCTATTAAAAACGTTTCCAATGGATTTCTTATCGAATATACATACATATGCAGCCGTACTATCAAAATGGTTACGCAGACTTTTCTCAAAGCCTCTTGTATTCTTCAGATTCAGTCAGAATTGATGGAACCAACTGGAATCAACTCAGCTAAAATATATTTCTTAAATCACAGGGTCTTGCTTTACACATATTTTTATTTTTTAATTGGTTCTCTGCAAATCATCTAATTTAGATCTAATCAGTTAATTAACAGCTTTTCCTAAATTAAAGTTAGTGTGTGTGCTGACACTAACATGTGCAAGACAGGAGTGCAGGATCAGGATAAAGAAACTGTCTTAAGCCATAAACACATAACATGCTCTTATGTTTGGTCACCACAAATGTTCATAAAATAGAAGAAATATTGACTGCAGAGTTGCAATACTGACACATGAGTATATTTTTTATGTCCATCACCATAAAAAAACCCTGTGCCGACACTAACTTCTGTATACCATCACATCAACATCAACAACAAAATCATCATCAACAACAACAATAATAATACAAATAATAATAATAATAATAATAATAATAATAATAATAACAACAACAACACAAATAAAAAAAGGGAAATAAATAATATATATTTATGGTGGGGATGTGGTAGATCACTGGTTAAGGTGCTGGACTACTGATCAGATGGTCATGAGTTCAAATCCCAGGGGCCAAATAGTGACCATGTTGTCACTATTGGGACCCTGAGGATGGCCCTTAACCTGTGTAAATGAGATAAATGTAAGTGGCTCTGGATAAGAGCAAAATGCAATAAATGTAAATATTAACCAGCATCAACAGGGGTGTGAAATAAAAAATATGATAAATATTTAAATTTCCTCCGAAATCAATGAATTATCTGTCTGTCTATATATTTTTATAAACTATAAACTGTCTATCTAAATTTATAAACAAAACTACAATGAGTATAACAGGACAAAAGCAAAGTATGTGGTAAACACCATGTAAGTAAACATGAGACAAAATTAATCATGCAGTAAGAAGGTCACCATATACATACATACATACATACATACATACATACATATGTACACATACATATACATACATATATACACACACACACACACACACACACACACACACACACACACACACACACACACACACACACACACACACACACACACACACACACACACACATTATTACCTTCTATTTGTTGTTCCTTTACAACAGTGTCTGCACATTGCTTTTCAATGCCGTAGTCTTAGAACCATTCACACGTATTTTTCAACAATACCCACACATCTCTGCACTGCTATAGCATTTATATTTATTTACTGTAAATATGTTTACATATATACCTATATATTTATATTACATGATGTACATATGCTACATATTTATCTGCATTTGTCTATTTGTACAATTGCCACTCTTTGCAATTTTGGTAGAAGCCCAACTGCATTTCGTTTCTGTGTACCTGTACTATGCAATGACAATTAAGGTTTGTTCGTTCGTTCGTTCGTTCGTTCGTTCGTTCGTTCGTTCTATCTATCTATCTATGAATCATATACACAATCATGAATAATATTAAAAACCCCTGTCTATTATTTGTTGCTCCCCTTGTGCTGACACCCCACAATACCCCTGAAGGTGTGCTGTGGTATATATAGTATCTGGCTACTAGGACCTAAGGAGCAGATCCTTTAAGTGCATTTGTGAGTTGTTTCCTTCATGGATTGTATTAATAAGACTGTAATCTGGGGAATTTGGAGGCCAGGTGAACCCCTTCAGCTGTCAGTTATGTTCATCAAATCCCCCTGAACACATTAGGTGCAGTGTGGGAGGCTGACAGGCCACTGACTTACTGTACATTATTACCTTTTCTATAAAGGGCTGTATTTAGTGTGCAATAATGTAGGCAGTAACAAGGTGTGACCATAAGTCTTGTTAGAACTGGTTTTGTGCGGTTTGGGGGTATAAACTAAGTTAAAGAAATCTAATCAAAACACAACCTACTACTAAAACCCAGCGTACTAAAAACTAATATTTGACCAGTTGATCCCCAAATGTTTTGCATGCATCTGGCCCTTTAAGAGCCAAGCGTTAGTATTTATTTCCGGGTGAAAAGGCATCAACATGGACCCTGGAGAAGTTCTCGCCTCTCTGGTTTGAAATGTTTTTTTTAATTTTTGTTTTCTTTTAGAAACAAAATAAAGACGCAGTTTTCGAAATATATTTCGAAATAATAAAAAAAGAGAAATACTATTTATATGTATATAAAAAATATAGTAGGAAGTTTAGTGTGTTAGTTAAAGCGTGGCTGAGACTCAGCGTGGTGTAGAAGAGCAGCGTTGGGTTTAAATACACCAACATTACTGTATAACTAAATACACCAACATTACTGTATTAAATATACCAACATTACTGTATAACTAAATACACCAACATTACTGTATAACTAAATACACCAACATTACTGTATAACTAAATACACCAACATTACTGTATAACTAAATACACCAACATTACTGTATAACTAAATACACCAACATTACTGTATAACTAAATACACCAACATTACTGTATTAAATACACCAACATTACTGTATTAAATACACCAACATTACTGTATAACTAAATACACCAACATTACTGTATTAAATACACCAACATTGCTGTATAACTAAATACACCAACATTACTGTATTAAATACACCAACATTACTGTATAACTAAATACACCAACATTACTGTATAACTAAATACACCAACATTACTGTATAACTAAATACACCAACATTACTGTATTAAATACACCAACATTACTGTATAACTAAATACACCAACATTACTGTATTAAATACACCAACATTACTGTATTAAATACACCAACATTACTGTATAACTAAATACACCAACATTACTGTATTAAATACACCAACATTGCTGTATAACTAAATACACCAACATTACTGTATTAAATACACCAACATTACTGTATAACTAAATACACCAACATTACTGTATAACTAAATACACCAACATTACTGTATAACTAAATACACCAACATTACTGTATAACTAAATACACCAACATTACTGTATTAAATACACCAACATTACTGTATAACTAAATACACCAACATTACTGTATTAAATACACCAACATTGCTGTATAACTAAATACACCAACATTACTGTATAACTAAATACACCAACATTACTGTATAACTAAATACACCAACATTACTGTATAACTAAATACACCAACATTACTGTATAACTAAATACACCAACATTACTGTATTAAATACACCAACATTACTGTATTAAATACACCAACATTACTGTATAACTAAATACACCAACATTACTGTATAACTAAATACACCAACATTACTGTATAACTAAATACACCAACATTACTGTATTAAATACACCAACATTACTGTATTAAATACACCAACATTACTGTATAACTAAATACACCAACATTACTGTATTAAATACACCAACATTGCTGTATAACTAAATACACCAACATTACTGTATTAAATACACCAACATTACTGTATAACTAAATACACCAACATTACTGTATAACTAAATACACCAACATTACTGTATAACTAAATACACCAACATTACTGTATTAAATACACCAACATTACTGTATAACTAAATACACCAACATTACTGTATTAAATACACCAACATTACTGTATTAAATACACCAACATTACTGTATAACTAAATACACCAACATTACTGTATTAAATACACCAACATTGCTGTATAACTAAATACACCAACATTACTGTATTAAATACACCAACATTACTGTATAACTAAATACACCAACATTACTGTATAACTAAATACACCAACATTACTGTATAACTAAATACACCAACATTACTGTATAACTAAATACACCAACATTACTGTATTAAATACACCAACATTACTGTATAACTAAATACACCAACATTACTGTATTAAATACACCAACATTACTGTATAACTAAATACACCAACATTACTGTATAACTAAATACACCAACATTACTGTATTAAATACACCAACATTACTGTATAACTAAATACACCAACATTGCTGTATAACTAAATACACCAACATTACTGTATTAAATACACCAACATTACTGTATAACTAAATACACCAACATTACTGTATAACTAAATACACCAACATTACTGTATTAAATACACAAATATTACTGTATTAAATACACCAACATTACTGTATTAAATACACAAACATTACTGTATTAAATACACCAACATTACTGTATAACTAAATACACCAACATTACTGTATAACTAAATACACCAACATTACTGTATTAAATACACAAATATTACTGTATTAAATACACCAACATTACTGTATTAAATACACAAACATTACTGTATTACTAAATACACAAACATTACTGTATTAAATACACAAACATTACTGTATTAAATACACCAACATTACTGTATTATCCATATATTAGTTATTATCGATATCTTATTTATCAATATATCATTTATTTATTATCGATATATCTTATTTATTCATGTGTAGTATCGATATATTATTTATTATCGATATATCTTATATATGTATTGTCGATATATTATTTATTTATTATCGATATATCTTATATATAATCGATATATTATTTATCAATATATTGTTTATTTGTTATTGATATATACTATTTATTTATTATTTATTTATTTATATGTATATAATCGATATACTATGTATTAATATATAATTTATTTATTATTGATATATCTTATGTATTATCGATATATTATTTATCTTATTTCTTTATATATATATTATCGATTTTATATATATATATATATATATATATATATATATATATATATATATATAAATAATATATCGATTATGATCTTATATATATATATTTGATCATAATCGATATATTATTTAATTTCTCTCGATTAATTCAAAACAATCTTGGAATAAATGTCTAATTCAAAACGGTTATTAAACTCACAGACTGTATGAGATGTAAAAGTATAAACGATGTTGTTGATAGGAAGATCAAAGAGGAGCTTTTTAATGACCTCCACATATACAGAAAGTGATGGAAAAAATTAAAAAATTTATGTTGTGTTTTATATAAAATTTTTCATACTCTATCTAATGAAAGAAATCATACAGAGCTGAATCCCAAACACATTATTTGAAATATAGCCATTTGTATTTAAAAAGATGGCATCAATGAGAGTGGGAAAATTTTGTAAAGTCAATATGATCATGCTGATAGAACTAAACCTTTTAATAAAGGTGCTTTAACAAATTCTTAGTTTAGGGGTGTGCATACTTATGAACTGTTATTTGTGTATTTATTTATTATTTATTTATTTTTCCATTAATCCCTAAAAAAAGTTTGGTTGTTTTTCACTTACACATACATGTAAGAGAGAGTGTTCAAACTAAAAAAGTTAATGATTATATATGCAGTTTATGATTTTATATATAAACATTATTTGTCTTAAATGTTTTTTTGTATTATTATTTATTTAAATGAAGATGAAGGGGTGTGTAAATGTGGAGCGTATATGTATTAGATGCATCCACAGTCGAGCAATGACACTGAGGCATTTCTTAATGTGTTTAAGAAATAGACTCATTAATAAACCCGAATCAACTGCTAGGTATCACTTATTCTGTTCTTTATAATAATGTACTGAATAGTGAGTTGGATGTCATCTTGCACATCGAACAACGTCTATATAGAAGCCTGATAGATACATTTTTAAATCTTGTGCAATAGTTTTTGTGACAGTTTGTCTGAATCCCTCTCCTCAGGGGGTGGAAGGGGCAGCAGCCGCAGCACACGCACTCTCTCTCCCCGCTGAGGCTTACGGAAACGATGTCAGTACAAGTATTATATAATAAAATATTACAAATTTCACTTATGCACAATATTAATGGACTGACTTGTGTGTAATTTTTTAAAATAAATTATTTCTGCATGTTTCCACACACCCAGGCGCAGTTGGAGGTGATGTGGGCGATGAAGGCCTACAATCATGCAGAAGTTTACTTCAATGTAAGTAATTCAGGATCTGTTTTAGGCTTAGAGTCCTGGGTTAGGTTTCACACTGCTCATACTTTACCCTGGGTTAACAATTAATTCTGGCTCTTCATAATATGATGTTTTAAGCTGTACGATCCAAATCCCTGGATTAACCTTCTTCTTTTCATATTTGCATATGGCTCTATATATGTAAAACGGCTTGTCTCATGATTATTAACGAGTTAAAAAAGGACAGGGCTGTTGTTTTACACTCGAGCATGAAATCGTTATCTTTTACGGCTTTCTAATTTTTTTGTTTTTTTAAACTGTCACGTAGTTTGCGTATAAACTGGCATTATTGTTCAGTGTCATGTATCTTCATATCATTAGAGCGTGCACTTCCGTTATGTTCACTGTTTCGCTCTGCGTGGTTTTGGTTCTGCATGGGGTTATACTGTATTTACAAGATGGACAGAACATGAATATGATGCCCTAGAGATTGCAGAAATGACACACGTAACAGCAGTGAAATCAAGTTGATATATTGTGATTGTGGTATATACAGCAGAGTAAAGAATTCAGGGTGGACCAAGGGCAAAATAACAAACAGAAACACTCTGATTAGGGTCTATCTAACCTATACACACAAAACAAAAATTAAGAAAAAAAAACAACAACAATTGCCTTCCCTAACCTCCCTTACCAAAAAAAAAAAAATCCCACAATCTCCAAAAAAATGGCAGTCATTCCCCTACTACTGGTGATAGTACTGTTTACTGTTTCATTATTTACTACACACACATTATATTATATTCAGTATTATGCGTGTGTATACAACCAAGGCAGCCAAAACCAAAACAGGAACGGATGGAACTCGTAGGCGAGGCAGGCAGGGATAACAACAGCAAATCATGCCTGGCTTCAGTCCCAGTCATCTTGTGGAAGAAGTGCTGGAAACGTCAGGAAAGCGCGGGCTGGAGTTCAGATTGGACCTGGAGACCTAAACACACACACACACACACACACACACAGGACATAACACAGCCCATATCTCATGGGTTATAACAGGGAAATATGATGCTAATCCTTCTTCAGAGCCGAGTTTTATAACCCGAATAAAAAGCAGTGCAAACCCTGCTTCATAATTTCTACATAGATTCGTCTATCCGGGTTTAGAAGCGGAGATTAGGACGACAATAACCCAGGGTTAAGTGCAGTGTAAAAATAACTTGCTTGAATACATTTATTGTTTATTACTCGTACTTATTACCTAATGAGCAATACAGTGATGAAGAAATGAAGAGAGACATGTTGTTGAGCTGAAGGTTCAGAGTGATTCCACTTAAAACAGGTGAACCCGCTAACACATCCTTTAGTGTTTAATGTCCTCTGTGTAAATGGGAAGCTGTAAAAGTTCAGATTTTGTAATATTCTGAAGTTATATGCTCTTAACTGTGTGCTCTCAGTGTGATGACTCGAACATTCGTCTTTTGCAGCTCATTTCTTCCGTGGACCCGAAATATCTGAAACTCACAAAAACAGACGACATGATCCATACTAAGTTTAGGGAAGACTTTCCAGACTTCGATGTCAAGGTTCTGGATCCGGAACTGCTCAAGTCGGCAGAAGCGAAAGAGGTGTGTGTTACGATGATTTTCTTTTTGTGTGTGTGCGTGTTTGTGTGTGTGTGTGTGTGTGTGTGTGTGTCAAACTGACAAACATCTATAGTCCATAATGTTCAGATGGGAGATCCATAAAGACCACTGAAATATTAGACCTACGACTCCACACGCCCTCAACAGATATTTCACTTTTCAAGTTAAATTTCAAAAGACACAAAAGATTCACTAACTAATTTGAGAAGCATACTTTATTTAAAAAAAAGCTGCATTACTGTATGTTTCTAAATACACAGTTCACACAATAATTTTAACATGAGAATTCTGTGTTGTAATGTGGGTACTATTCCTGGAGTTTGCACAGTCTCCCAGTTATTTAGGGTTTACTGCAGGTACTCGAGTTTCCTCCCCCAGTCCAAAGACATGAACATGAACGTGTTTGCAGTTGTGCCATGTGATGTTTTGTCACCCTTGTCCAGTAACTGGATGTGTACACATCTGAACCACTCTAAAGTCCACTTACTTTAACAGTCAGTATTATTCTGTTGCAGAAATGGAGGCCTTTTTGTAACCACTTTGAAAACCTGGTTGAAGACTTTAACTACGGTACGCTACTGCGTCTAGACTGCGAGAAGGATTACACAGAGGAGAACACCATATTCGGTAGGTTACCATAAAATCCCCTTCTACTTATCGCATTTAAATTCGGTGCACTCTGAAACACATTGCTTTACAAACATATGAATGAGTGTATAAGCCTTAAGCCTGGCTGTTCGTCATCAATTAAAGTAAAACAAATGTAATGCCTGCAACACTGTTTAAACTCCCATATTTATTCATTTGTTAAAAAGGCAAAAAAAAAATTAAAAAAATAAAAACTTTTTTTTCACACTGCTCTTACTTTACGCTGGGTTAACAATTAATTCTGGCTCTTCATAATATGACGTTTTTCACTGTACAATCCTAATCCCTGGATTAACCTTCATATTTGCATATGGCCAGTGGTGTAGTCTAGTTTTTTGTAGTGAGTATACTGTGATTTTTTTCCCCCTCCCAGCCTCATACGCACCCATCCTAGAGCGACACCCCATAGGCACCACCACACTCACTATTGCATAAAATATGCATCTACATGTAATTTAGAGCATTATTAAAAACTGCTTATGTGTTATCAACATTCCAATTTATTATAAGCAACAAAAGACAGTCAGCTGATAAAACCTGTGCTCCAGGTCCCATATTCATATAACATTTAAGGCTAAATGTAGCTCTTAAAGGTAAAGTTCACCCAAAAATGAAAATTGTGTTATTTCCTCACCCTCAATTTGTTCCAAAACTGTATGAGTTTCTTTCTTCTGTTTAACACAAAAGCTACACTTAGCCTTAAATGTTATATGAATATAGGACCTGGAGCACAGGTATTATCAGCTGTCAACATTTAAGAGTGAACAATAAACATTTGTTCAGTTCCATCACCAACACTCTTTCATTGCAGGATATTATGAACTGAATGAACTGGTAGTTTACAAAGCTTTCCAAATACATTTGTACTCGGGCTGTGGGTGAAATGTCACCCGAAGCTGCTGTAGCTTTAGGCGCAGACTCCCTAAAACACTCAGTTTGAGTCTGCTTTCGTTTCATATCTTCTTTTACATTAGTTAGTTCATTTCAAATATGCACCAAAAAACACCGCCAAGCAACTCATTTTCCTCCTTGGTAGGTGACGTCAGATCAGGTCACAGGCCAAGGAAGCCCCAATGGTCCAAAAACGTTAGTGATCGTAATCGCATCCACAGTCTGTGTTCGCAACACAGACGGGGTGAATTTCTAAATGAAAGTTCTGTCACAAAACGATATTGTTACGTATCCTCACGATTTTTAAGTGGGTATACGGAAATCCTTGGCCTTTCCTAGTGGGTATACGGTGTAACCCCGGTGTATCACGTAGACTACACCACTGGATATGGCTCTATATATAACGGCTTGTCTCATGATTATTATTAAACGTTTGCTTTTTAACAAACTAATAAATATGGGAGTTTAAACAATGAACAAACTAATAAATATGGGAGTTTAAACAATGTTGCGTACATTACTTTTTTTTACTTTTGCATATTCTTATGTCCTACACCTGTCAGAAGGTGGGATGTGCACACAATTACTTATTTAACAGTGTTCGTCATCAATTTACATTTAATTTAAATTGTCCATAGTGTACATGATTGTACCCGGCTACGGTCCAGTCTGTACCCTGCTTTGTGTCTTGACTCTCATGAGAGAGACTCCAGGTTCCCTTGAACCCAGTAGAATAAGTGGTGTAGAGAATGGATGGATGGAATATTTAATTACTGGAAAAAAAAAAAAAAGTAGGAGGATTTCTCTGTTTGAGCCACACGATGGCGCTACGTATCTACTTTGCTAAGTATATAAGACAAACTTGGTTTGAACATGTTTTTATTGAAACAGACGCCAGGTTAGTGTTAAATTGTGCATCGACATTCTTGGTCACTCAAGACTAGGTGAATAAATTTGTGAAATGTTTACTTCAAAAAGCAACTTCTACCTATCGCATATGTGGTGGAAGTTTATAAGAAAATCTTTAACTTAAAGAGATCAAAAATAATAAAACAGTAATTGTAAAAAAAAGTTTGGACACCCTGCTAACTCCGTGCATAGTAACACACTCTTTGGTAGGTATCACAACTCACAAAAGTGATATCAAGCTTTCCAGACACTGAGATGTCTGTCTGTTCTTGTCTTTAATCATTTTTAAGCCCTCTTCCTTGCAGACATTTCTATTTTCACAGCATGTGTAAGATTTACACACAGCCAAGTTAGGTTCAAGTTAGGCAGCTGTTAGGCCACTGAAAGTGCTTAAGCTTTTGTTTCATGATCCATGTGATCTATTCATGACTCATTCTCCATGTGTTCCCCATCTCCCCCCCCCAAACAACAACAACAACAACAACAACAAAAAACCCTCTGTGTTATTTGACCAAGGGTGCCAACATGTTTGCATACATCAATACACTTCTGCTGTCGCTCAATAAGACTGTTGTTTCAGTTGATTGTATTGGACAGTAATGGAATCTAATTTATATTTAATTGCATTTGTCATTTCAGCCACCAGAATCCAGTTCTTTGCCATCGAGATCACGAGAAATCGAGAAGGTTACAACAACACCGTGCACGATGCAGGCACGAAGGCCAAAAAGCAAACAAAAGAGCAGAGTTAACACCCACAGCATCACACATTGCTTATGTTGCTAATCTGACATTCTTACTGTCTACTTGATTCATTTCACATAACAGGAAAGTACAGTCTGTTGCCCAAGTGAAGAGAAACTGAAGCTAAATCCCTCAGTACATTTAAGTATTTAAACACATTAGTTGTCTGTCATTAAAAGGTCTCCGTATTTTTTTTTATGAGAAATGTACATTTTTCCTCATGTATAATCACATTGAGCTGCATTTACATGGTAAATGTGTATTAAACAGGAAAGTATACAGTCTCTTTATCTGGAATAGTCTGGAGTTGGTTTTAATATTTCACATATGAAATATTATCATTCATGTAGCGATCTAAGTTAAAATTACAGTATATAACTTTGAAGCTGACTATGTGCTCAGATTTAAGAAAAGATCTTGTGTACCATTTACATAAAATTAGTTTATGCGAAAGTTACATGATTTTGCTGCTGAAAATAAATATAATTAAAAACATTTGCTAATCGCTAGACTGATGTATAAGTGAGCATGTGCAACTTTCATAGTACTATTGATTTATTTTATTTAAAATTTATTTTACCAAGAACAAAACATTTTTGCAAGAGCATTCTGGCTCTTCTGGTTCTTCTGGTTTAACAGAGAGCAGCCTTACATACATACATACACACAAACATCATGTAACTTAAATCAAACTGCAATATTGTAAAATGTTAATGAGAAAAAGATGTCATTATTACTACATAACTGAATCAGGCACTGGATCTACAGCCAGATGCTGGTTTCCAAATCACTTCAAAGCCACTTTAAAAGCATCCAGTGAGACCAGATCTTTAAATTTCAGCTCATTTTGTAATGTTTTTCAGGAAAAAAGCAGTTCATTTAAATGCATATATACGTGTATATATACACATATATATACAGTACTGTGCAAAAGTTTTAAGCAGGTGTGAAAAAATGCTGTAAACAAAGAATGCTTTCAAAAATGGAAGAGTTAAACGCAGTGCAGTGAATGAACAAAAGAGAAATCTAAATCAAATCAATATTTGGTGTGACCAGCCTTTGCCTTTAAAACAGCAGCAATTCTTCTAGGTACACTTGCACACAGTTTTTGAAGGAACTCGGCTGGTAGGTTGTTCCAAGCATCTTGGAGAACTAACCACAGATCTTCTGTAGATGTAGGCTTACTCACATCCTTCTGTCTCTTCATGTAATCTCAGACAGACTCGATGATGTTGAGATCAGGGCTCTGTGGGGGCCGTGCCATCACTTCATGCTGGTTTGAAGTGAAAAAATAACACCAAATATTGATTTGCACTCTTTTCGTGGGAAATCCGGGAAAGCGAAACATCAGAACAGTTTCAATCTCAATTCAATTTGGATTTCCTGCTTGCCAAACTAAAACAGAACACATAGCTAAAACATACGACAGACATTTGTCTACTTACACGTCGTATACATCGATCCAGTGTGGGTCAGTTTGCTAGTAGAACCTGTGATGTGTTTTGCTTTTAAATTATATTTTAAACTCTATGAGCTTCAATGGTAGGCCAGTTCTTCGTTACAGTGTATGACAACTTTTCTTTTAAAAGAGAAATTTCTGCCTACCAGAGTTACTGCTACTTGCACCATCTATCATCTGCATGACGCAAATTACGTTATTGACACACCATTGCGTGTTTAAGTAATTTATTTGCCTTATTTGTGTTAAATTATTTTAACACGATAAGGATTTTGTATTAAACGCATGCCTTAACGCGTTAACGTTGATGGCTCTAATATATACGTTTACAGCATTTGGCAGACTCCATTATCCAGAGTGACTTACATTTAATCTCACAACTGAGAGTTTGCTTGCTCAGGGGCCCAGCAGTGTTTTTCTATAGTATACTATACTATTTTCCTAGCATGTTGTGTCCTGTTTAATTTCCACATCCACTAAATGTCCTTTCTAAACACAAGATAATAGAAGAAGCAGGAATAACCCGCTCAACCACCACTATGGACAGATTTGTCTCTTATAATGAGATTTTAAATTTAAATTGAACATGAGATTATTCAGCCTGGTTTTGAGATGCTTTTACATCACATTTCAACAATATATTTTATTTGCAGGTAATGTTTGCATGTTGCTGGAAATAAATACAAAAAAGTAGAAGCAGAAGAAGACTTTAAAGGATATTCTGTAGAAATTGGTCCAGAATTTTGGTTTATTGCAAGTGAGGATAGCTTGTACAGATACGTCTAGCTATATTGTGTTTACGATACATTCACTAGCAAATAATTTTGTCATTTGATCATTTAGGTTTCTACTGGAGGATTCAATGACAGCATTGCACAAACTTAATTGGCTCTGCAATTGTCTTTATGCAAAGGCAGAGAGACAGAGTAGTTCAGAAGGAATTTAGAACTGTCTAAAGCAACAGGTTTACTTGTGACATGGATGTTTACCTTTAAAAAAGTTTTAGCTTTAAAAGAGAGTTTCCGTTTAAATGTTTTAGCTAGCTTGTTTGTAAAACTATAATTTATTTGAATGCTGAAACTCTTTAAAGGATTACTTTTCATCTGTCAAGAAAGTGAAAGTTGTACTGCTTCTGAAAGTTTTCAGGAATGTGCTCAGTAGTTCTTGTGTTTTACACAGAGACACCAAAGTGATCATCATGTCTAATAAAGGTAAGTCAGATATTTTCGGAATATGTTCCTTTCTTTCTTTAGATCTAAAGTTTTTCTTCTAGTGGAAATCAAGTCAAATTTAAAGTCACATTTGGACTATTGCTATAATCAACTCTATAGTTAATCCGATCAGGTGTTTCACAATAAACGTACAGTAGCTTTAGTCAGAGATCATCTTCACTTTAATTACTGTACCGTACTGTAATTACTTCTGAAAAAAAAAAAAAAACATTTTAAGCCTTGAGGATCTTGCATTTCTGTCCATATACTGTAAATTTATGGGTAGTTGGGGGTTAGGGGGGAGCTGGGAAATCTTTTAGGCTCCCTGGCAAAAGGACAAAAATGTGTTTGAGATAATTGTGCAAAAACTTTTGTTATAATCTGTTAAGATGTCAAGCCCCAAGTTCTAGGTTTGTGTCCAAAGGTTAAGTTTTTGTGACACAAGGTTCATTGAAAACTGAATAAAGATGGTATTTCAGGTAATGATGTTGTTCCACTTCATTAGTATCTGTCAAGACAGGTATGTTGCAGAACAAGGTTACAGACAATACCCTTAACACAGAGGTTACAGTCGAGTAAACACAAACCAGAGCATGGTGCTCTTAGGTCTATGGGACTCAGGTCTGGTCTCAAGATATTTTCTATTTCAAACTGGACTTAAACTGGAATTAAATGTGGTTTTGGCTTCATCCAAAAGTTTGTAAAGATAACGCTTGTGTTGTCTTTTCTTTTCACGTGTACAAAGTTTGACAAGAATAGAAAACAGTCTAAACATTGGTGGAATACATGAAGTAAGCCTCACCTTGACTTGTCCTTAACCCCCTCGGTTTTGACTCCATCTTGATTCCAGTAGTTGGACTGACAACTCTAAATTTTCTCTAGGTCTGATTATGCGCATGGTGTCTTGCTTTAACCAGACAGACCTGAATATCATTTTATTCAATGACTTTATGAATACAACATTGTGTACCAGATATGATCTTTGATATTATATTAAGAGTTAATGTTCAAGCTTTTTAGCCAGGTGACAGACAGCAGCAGAAGTGAATTATACAGGTGTTATTGTACTAATATAAGGACTTTACCAACAGTCTAACCATTGTATAAACATTGCCATAATAATTTTAACAGTTTCACTAGAAAAGTATTTACCCTTTAAAGCCCAAGATATTATCAGCAGGTTCTGACATATCTACTGAATCATCTATTGTTTATAATCTGTAATGTTTAGTGTCATATGATTAGACCTTAACTATTTGTACAATTGTCTAAAATATTTATTCGAGATTTGCTCAGGTAATTTGGACAGAAACTATAATATCTTAAAGAGATTTTTGAGATGCGACTGGTACATCTGTACAATTAAACATACTGTATCACCTCTTGACCCGACTACAAATAATATAAGATTAGTTAACAGCCTATAAAATAATTAATTTCTATTCATTGATAAATTTGTGATAAGATTCTTTGACTGTTCCAGTGATTATAGAACACCATATGAGCCTCTAAAATTAGAGACCGTAGCGTTAGTTCATGGGAATACAACGACCAAATGTATCATCCACGGATTCTAGATAAAATTTCGATTTTGTCGATGTTACAGGTGGATAGTATATACCTAAGTAGATATCTTGCAATGCAGCATTACAGATGATAATATGTGTTGGGTCCTTGACAGTCTGGTTTTACTCGTTGGCCATATGCTTTGTGAGGGCGGCTGAACATTTGCCAATTGGCATTAGTAAATCATGTGATTGCAGTGATCTACTAGGGAATCTACTCAGAAACTCAGTAAAATCAAATCTGATTTCAAATGAGTTTTACTGGAAATACAGTTCAAGACATACAAACAGCTCATGCAATATCTTGCCATTACCTGAATCTATGTAGTTGTCTCTACCAGTCAGTTGTTAGATATTACTAGGAGTGGTGACTCCTGTGGGAGGAGTGAAACATACTCTTCCAGCATGTTCTATAGAAAAGGTATAATAGAGGACTGCGTTTTACTTTTACTTTGCACTGGATGGTTTGCATTTCTGGATATCTTTTACTGTAATTGACTACACAATCTGAGGGAAGTGAAGAGCTACTATATATCGGAATTATAATAGCACATAATAGCAGTCTAAACAGGTAACCATTCTGCAGTACAAAACAATGTGGACTTGACAAATGGTAAATTCCCAAGGTTCCAAAACCAGAAGACAAGCATAATGTATGGAAACTTTGACATACAGTAAATTCAGGAAAAAAGTCAATACTTCACAATGAGCTCAAGAAAGCGATCAGTAATGTAGGATGTAAGGCAAAGCAGGTTCTAAAGACTTGTTGCACTAGGAATAGAGACCTCTAGTCCAAGACAAGTCCAAGACCAGGATTAGATAAATTAAGGAGATAAATTAAGCAGGACCGAGATTAAGACCAAAACTATAATCTGTATAGAGAAAATGAAACGAAAGAGTGAAATGAAACACAAATCTGTCTGGTTATAGAAATGAATGGTTTCTATAGACAGGATTAAGATTTCTTAGTAATTGTAGTAGTAGAAGTATACCTAGAGTTGTCATCAAGACTGCCTATGTCAAGTCCAAGACCAGGACTAGCTGAGATGAAGGCAAACCTGTGGGAGTCGAGTTTAAGTCCAATGAAAATGAAATCAAATGAGACCAAAGGCCAATTTATTTTTGAAGGCTTTACTTTAATAAGATGGTTTCATTCATATCTGGTACCAATGATTTGGTTGTTTCTTGAAAGAACAGAGAACACAACACAAACTGGAATGAGACCACATGTAGTCCAATTCAATACAGAAAACTCAGTTCCAGACTCAAGTCTTATAAGTCCTTTTTGGTATTTGTTTAGCACAGGGGTGTCAAACTCATTTTGGTCTGGGGGCCACATACAGCTTAATCTGATCTCAAGGGGGCCAGACCAGTAAACTCAGAGCAAAATTACATAGAACTAACAATGTCCACTTTTTTCTTTGTATTAGTGCATATAAAAATCTTTATATTAAATGAATTGTCCTTTTATAAAAATATATTATAAACAGCCAAAATAGTATGTGCAAAAAAAACTGAACACAGTTATTGTACAATGTCGCAAAACATTTAGTCACAGGTTCGTGGAACTTAAAAACACTGTCCTGCATTTTAACATAAATTAAACATCAAAATATAGAAATTGTTTAAAATCCAATTTCCAATTCCGGGAAGCAATTCTGAATACATGAGTGAACAAAGTGGCAGCTATTTTAAAAAGAAAATCTTTGTAACAATTGTTAATTTATACGTAAGTATGTATGTTTTTTAAAGTAAACAAATTTATGTTATCAATTTGCCCCTGAATCTTGGCATCTTTTAGCCTGCACAAGTGCATCAATATCAGGCATTATGTTCTGAAATGCTTCAGAAAACTGTGAGCAGAAAGGGGTGTGTCTTGTCAATATGCGGCGGAGAGAGTGTTCAATGCGCATGTGTGACATTAGCAGAAAGCAGTTTTAACAATGACATGGAGGATAAAAACAAGGAAAGGCTTACGATAAGACTTAACACTAGGTTTACTAGATTTTTAATTTTCTGGTGCGGATTACGAGGTGTGATTCCCTCCTGTTGAGATTTTCACAGTTCTTCCGCCCTGATTTTGTTGTGCAAACGCCCCCATCACCTGTGAGACATGTCATTGCCATAGTACATATCATATTTATATAACCCTTGTGCAGACCTGGGGTCTATTTGACTCATCTGGAAAGTTTAATGTGTCATAACTTGGGTTTCCTTCCACATATTTGCCTGAAATTTACCAGGATTGTTCCAAATTATGAACTTTGCAAGTATAATTAATCTTGTCCTCCCTGGTCAATTTGACCCAGCCACATTTATTGGGGCAATAGGTCACACTTTTGCCCTTTTCAGTGCAAATGTCATAAGCTCAGTGGTTATGGTCCATGGCTTTTGACATGTTCTTACACATACAGAATAAAATGATGTAATTTCATTTTCATTGGCCATCAATGAATTATAACACCAAAAGTGAATTTTGAGACGGAACAAGAACCCAACATGCCTCCACAGAAGATGCCCCGTGGTACTGAGAAGCCCTGTCAGCCAGACAACAAAAGACGGCACATCCCTCTAAATGCATTTTATTCTGTATGTGTAAGAACATGTCAAAAGCCATGGACCATAACTTCACTCAGCTTATGACATTTGTCTACAAACATACATTGGAGACTGAAGTGTCAGCAAGTTTTCATTTTATTCATGTATTAGCAACTTTTCATTCTTTCCCAAGTAAGGGATGTCTCATACACACTCCTCTTCATGTCTCATACACACTCTTACTGTTCCAAACACACTCCTCATGTCTTATACACACTCCTCTGCTAGGCAAAGGCATATCAAAAGTGTATCAAAAGGCATAATGAAATGCAATGCCCAATTTGTGTGTGTGTGTGTGTGTGTGTGTGTGTGTGTGTGTGTGTGTGGTGTGTAAGTGTGTGTTTTGGGTGCGTGTGTTAGTGGACATTTTATGTGTGCATTTTGGTGTCTGTATGTATGTTCATTGCACTGAAAAGGGCAAAAGTGTGACCTATTTTATATAAATATGATATGTACTATGGCAATGACAAACCTTAGCACACATTTTTTTTATATAAATTAAACAGTCTATTTTGTATAGATAGGCCGTGAAGGTTTCCGTCACAGACAGAGGTTTGGCCTGTCATGGATCTGAGCTACTCTGAGTGAACAAATGCAAATGAGCCAGGCCTCACAGGTGATGGGGGGCTTTTGCACAACAAAAGCAGGAGAACAATGGAGCTGTAGGGGTGCTGGTAGGTGTGAGGTCCAGGGATTTTACGCAAAATTGCACAGGTTTAGCAAATCTAGTAAGTAAAGTTTGCCTCATATTCACAGATTCAAGTTTCCAGAATCAATAGCTCCTGAACTAAAGGGTGTTATTACACAAATAACACCTCTTTTTTTTATCGTAGTAATGTAGAGAGGCAGCTACAACCAAATTTTTCTCAAAATCGGCTTTCCTCCACAGTGGACAAAATACACAAGCCTCTATGTGCAGACAACTGAGAAACAGATTCCAAGGGACCGTCTGCAAAGTGCAAAACCCGAAAAGCGAATACTATAAAAACAGTCAATAACTTGACTGTAATACACTGTACTGTCAGCAAACTCAAACAGAGTTGAGTTTGGTGACAGTACAGTATATTACAGTTAAGTTATTGATTTTTTTTATATTATAAAAAATCCTAAAAAATAAACAAAAAGACATTTCTCCCAAATAAGTGTTGTAGTATAACTATCAGGACATAAGTGATGTGTGATCTGAGTTTGGTTCAGGAGATATTGACTCGGGAAACTTGAATCTGTGAATATGAATCCAACTTTACTTAAGTTACGATAAGGCAAGAAGTAGGACGTGTTAATATAGGATCAGCTTTCCAGCATTGGAGAGAACTGAAGGAGCAGGAAGTTGGCCGCATATTCACAGATTGGAATTTCCCGAGTCAATAACTCCTGAACTAAACGCTGTTACTACACAAAACGCGGTTGTAGCTGCCTCTCTACATTACTACGATAGAAAAGGGGTGTTATTTGTGTAGTAACAGCGTTTAGCTCAGGAGTTATTGACTAAAATGCCACTCAGACCCTGAAGCTCAGTACTACCATCTGCTGGTAGTTCCGCAAAAATAAAAATTATTTTTTTTCATATTGCAGTTTTATACCCCGGGCCGGACTGAACTCCCTGGCGGACCGGTTCCGGCCCGTGGGCCGTATGTTTGACACCCCTGGTTTAGCACCTTTATTTTACTTCTCAGCTTTTAAAATGAATGAAGGTTGAGGTCTTGAATGTATGCTCATTTTCTCTGTTTGCTCACAACAAAATGAGCACCTACAACATTAGCCTCCTGTTTACCTCTATTTTCATATACAGTTAAGTTTAATCAGCAGCAGACATATGTGCAGGGTTATCAAAAGATAAATCTGAAAAGTTTAAATATAAGTCAGACCTCCAACATATACTGATGTATATCTCAAAAAATGTTTGTTAAATTTATGTGAAAATTAACCTGCAAGGATATATACTTCATTTCTTATGTCTGTTTTACAGGGAAAAGGTCAGAATGTTTCCTGGGATTTGTTGCCGTTCTGCTTATTTTTATGCAGGTGGTGAACTCACAAGGACTTTTTGAATTTTCAGACATGCTTTTGGAGGTAAAGTTAATAAAATATTTTAAAAAAATATGAAATATGAGTTAAGAAGAAATCTAGACACAATCTAGGCAAGTTGCAATTTTTTTTCATTTTAATTAAACAATAGTGTATTTTTAATTAATACTAGAAAAGTGACTTTAGAGAAAGCAGTCCTGTACTTAGAAATACATATTCACACTTTGTAAGTACTACTGAGTCCATGTATAAAATGACATGATGAGAATTAAGTATGAAAAACAACTGAAAGTAATTTTATGTATGATTATACATGATTAGGGTAAATCCAAATAATAAACATATTATTACAGTAACATTTATTATGCAACTTTACCTAATTAAAGACTTTCCTCCCTCTCAAAATTCAGTTCAGCAACACAGATGGATACGTAAGGAATAAACGAGCCGGTAAATACAAAATTTTCAGTATGTTACAGCATGTTTAAAAATTGTGCTATATGATTTGAAAATATATTGCATTTAAATCTCTGTTTTTATACGTGTGACTTAAGTAACTAAAATCACATTGTTATTTCCAGTGAGCACGGACGTAATAGAATACATTATAATCATAGAGGTGAATGTGTCACAAGCCATTCATTTGGACCAAATCAAATCATCCTCGGACTCCATCATCCCTCTCAAATTAGACAATACCACCGACATTATTAGCTTGAACGTTACGACAGGTAAGCTCTGTTTAACAAATACGACACTCTGTATTATGTTTAAGTTCTTAATAATAAATGTATCTGAATCTAAACTATGGTCACGTTCACACTGCAAGTCTTAATGCACAATTCGGATATTTTGATCAGATCTGATTTTTTTGTTTGGCTGTTCACATTACCTTTTAAAATGTGACCTATATCAGATACAAGTGTGAACAGTTTGCGGTTTTGAACTGACCCGCATGCGCAAACGAACAATAACAATGACGTCACACGCAGCACGCAGTTGCGCTAAAAAGTTGGCGAGGTTATGGAGGAAGTAATGTGATGTATTCAATGCAAACGTTATGAGCTGGTTCACGTAACCACTTTATATAACACTCTTAACACACACACACACACACACACACACACACACACACACACACGTTACCAGTCACGTTTGTGTCACGTTTTCGCCGGCGATGAAAACTTTTTTTTGTTTGTTTGTTTTTTGCGCCGGCGAAAACGTGACACAAACGTGACTGGTAATGTGTGTGTTAAGCAAAAAAAAAGTCTTTGCCGGCGCATAATTGTGACGAATGTCGATGTCAGATTGACGTAAAAGTCGCATCAAATCCGCCTTGGCTGTTCACACCGCGGCCACGTTGGAAAAAAAATCAGATTTGGGTCTGATTCAGGACCACATATGGAAGTGGCCCAGATCTGATTTGAAAAAATCAGATCTGGGCCAGATTTGAGTGTTCACACTACTCCTGAAGAAGTCTGACCTGGTCACTTGACTCCCCAAAATCGGATTTGGGCCACTTTTACCTGCAGTGTGAACAGGGGCTATATGTTTGACACTACGGGAACTGGCTTAGATCTGATTGGGTTCACATTGTATGGTATTTTTGCTTGATTTTGCTGTCATAGACAAACAAACAAACAAACAAAAAAAGAAAAATGCACATTGTACAAGAATTCTTTAGTTGATTTCATAATGTGATGTACATGTTAATGGTTGATTCATTGATTAAAGACTCATTGATCAAATCTCTCTTGTACACTTTTGTCTTTACTTTCTGTACAATCCTAAAAAAAAGCAGTACACATCTGATTCATTTGAAATTATAGGGAACTTCTTTTTGAGAATTAAAAATTATAAATTAAAACAGCTAGTAAGCCAAACTGGAATAGTGATCTGATAATATAACATGTTTAAGCAAAACTGTGAAACATTTAATGGCACAATGTAAAGTCTCTATACAGTAGCTACTCAAACAATTAAAGGTGAGGCTTTTTTCAACAATACATGCTGAAAGACCATGAATGGTGTAATATTTGAAAGTGCAGCTTGTGTGTGAGCTGTGTTACATTTTTGCTGTGTACTTCAATACAAATACAAATTAACAAATTCCACCTTAGTGCTTTCTATCTTGATGCAAATATGAAAAAATAATGTAGTTCAAAATGATGTGACCACAAATCACATTTATTAAGATAAAGCTACAGGTTTTTTCCAGACACTGTTTGTGCTCTTATAATATGCTTAGGATGATAAATAATCTGTTAATTATTAGCCTTAAATTATGTGGCACTTATTAGCCTTAAGTTATGTGGGACCACAACATACTATCTGAAGAAGTGGATTAATAATTTATGTGATTATGTTAGAACTATTTGAAAAATCAATCTGTTCTCATTCCACAGTGTGCAGTTTGAATGGCACTGAATATCAATGCAGGTGTGAGGATCAGTATTTCTGGCCGTGTGAAAAATGCACACTATATGGATCTTGTAATAACGTCACCAATGTCTCATGTGACTGCATCAATGCTTTTCCAAATGATGGACACTTCTGCCAACCAATCAGTGTGCTGAGTATGTATGACTTACATGTTCTATAAAGTCATGATAAAGTTTTTAAAAAGAAAAATAAATTGTGAAACTATTTATTTGTATTTAATGATGGTGTTGCTTTACTTTACAGATAACTCTTCATGTCCAGCTGACATCTTCTTAGGTAAAATTAGCAATAACTACCATAAAATGTGCAAATTATAACCAGTGTTACTTGATTCTTCTTCTTCTTCTTCTTCTTCTTCTTCTTCTTCTTCTTCTTCTTCTTCTTCTTCTTCTTCTTACTTCATTTAATGATATAGTAAATTTATTATTATTATTATTATTATTATTATTATTATTATTATTATTATTATTATTATTATTATTATTATTATTATTATTTTCAATCTTTCCCTCAGCTGATTATCTGATTGAGCTTGAGATTGATACATCTGTCCTGGCTGCTTTGCAGAACAGTTCGGAGATTTTAACCTTCTTCAATGACAGTTTTAACAATTTCAGCTCAATAAATATTGACATCAATGTCATTGACATTAACCTCACTACAGGTAACTGGCCTTTCAGTTCTACTACTCAGTGTTTCATTCTCATTATATATATAGCTGCCTACACACTATCTAATACAATCCATAAACACACTGATTTATTATTGTTTAAATTAATATAAAAGATATTTTAAAATCACAACACTGTTTTGACAAAACATCATGTTTTCTTATTACTCAGTGTGCTATTGGGATGATGCTGAATATCAGTGCACGTGTGGAGATAAATATTTCTGGCCATGTGAAAAGTGCACTTTAAATGGGTCTTGTAATAACGTCACCAATTCCTCATGTGGATGTCTGGATTTACTTCCATATGATGGAAAACTCTGCCAACCAATCAATGAGCTGATTTGTATGTATAACATGTAACATGTAATTTAACATGCTCCTTTATTAATTGAATAATATAGAGGTTCTGTTGGATAGAATTGTACATTCAGATTCTCTAGATATTTACTTTACACAGATCACAGAACTAACAACATGGTTACAAACTAAAGTCATGATAAAGTTTTTTAAAAAGATAAAAAAATTGTGAAACTATTTATTGGTATTTAATGATGGTGTTGCTTTACTTTACAGATAACTCTTCATGTCCAGCTGACAGCTTCTTAGGTAAAATTCCAAATAACTACCATAAAATGTGCAAATTATATCCAGTCTTACTTAAGTTTTCTTCTTCTTCTTCTTCTTCTTCTTCTTCTTCTTCTTCTTCTTCTTCTTCTTCTTCTTCTTATTATTATTATTATTATTATTATTATTACTTCATTTAATGATATAGTAAATTTATTAATCCTTTTTTTTTTATTTTTCCCTCAGCTGATTATCTGATTGAGCTTGAGATTGATACATCTGTCCTGGCTGCTTTGCAGGACAGTTTGGTTATTTTAACCTTTTTCAATGACAGTTTTAACAATTTCAGCTCAATAAATATTGACATCAATGTCACTGACATTAACCTCACTACAGGTAACTGGTCTTTCAGTTCAATTACTCGATGTTTAATTCTCATTACATAGATAGCTGCCTACACACTATCTAACACAATCCATAAACACACTGATTTATTATTGTTTAAATTAAGATAAAAGATATTTTAAAATGACAACACTGTTTTGACAAAACATCATGTTTTCTTATTACTCAGTGTGCTATTGGGATGACACTGAATATCAGTGCACGTGTGGAGATAAATATTTCTGGCCATGTGAAAAGTGCACACTAAATGGGTATTGTAATAACGTCACCAATTCCTCATGTGGATGTCTGGATTTACTTCCATATGATGGAAACCTCTGCCAACCAATCAATGAGCTGCCACGTATGTATGCCACATAAAGTAAATAATAATCATGTCTAGCTGATGATCTTGCAATAATGTATTAGCATTTAAAGTTTATTTATTAACATATAATGGTAAATGTGTGGTTACCCCTCACCACAAACACACTGATTTTTGACATGCCCAATACAAACAGAAAAACAGACTTAATTAATATAAAATGCACAGACTCTTATGACAAGGTTATCTAAGTTAGAGGGGGTAAAATAAACTGTATCAATAAGTCATGTATTTTCTTTATAGATAACTCTACATGCCCAGTTGAACCCTTCTTAGGTAAACCTACCACAATAACTACCACAATATGTACAGACTTTCTGTATTGTTTAAATTTCCTTTAAAATTTGATATCTAAATGGAAGTTCTTTCACGGTTCTCCCAGCTGATTATCTGATAGAGTTTGAGATTGATGCAGTAGATGGTACAGTCCAGAATCTACTGAGGGACATTTTGGAGGCAAACAATTTACCCTTAATAAACAGCAACATCAATATCACTGACATTAACATCACTACAGGTAACTGACTTCACAGTTTAAGAGTTTGTTAAATCTCATTCTTATTGTACTCATGGTAGATTCCTGTTTCTGCTTAATTGGTCTGTCTGCATTGTTTAGGATTACATAGAAATATATTTTTATCACAGCATAATTAAAAAACCCACACCCCTCATAATGTTTTATTCTGTTCCACAGTGTGCAATTTGACTGGTACTGAATATCAGTGCAGGTGTGAGGATCAGTATTTCTGGCCCTGTGAAAAATGCACACTATATGGATCTTGTAATAATGTCACCAATTCCTCATGTGGCTGCATCAACACTTTACCAAATGATGGACACTTCTGCCAACCAATCAATGAGCTGATGAGTATGTATAACATGTAACATTACTAATAAACATGTCTGTTTGATGCTCTTTAAAGAGTTCAATAACATATAATGGTTAATTTAAAACAATAAATGTGTCGTAACCCTCCACCACATGGCATGCTTAATATGAAATGGACAACAGACTGAGTTAGGATAAAATGCACAGTAGTAAGAAAAGGAAGAGGAATAACACATATTCTCTAGTTAATTGACTGTAAATGCATTAAACTTGTTGATGCCAAATTTTATATTTATTCATTTATTTTTTAAAATCGTGCCTCTTCTTTCTTTATAGATAAATCAACATGCCCTCTCCCAGGTAAAACTACCCAATAACTACTACAGGACGTAGAGAGTCTAAATAACGTTCTTTTAATCTTTAAGTTCTCTTAACGTTATATATTTAAATGGAATTTCTTTCACAGTTCTCCCAGCTGATTATCTGATTGAGGTTGAGATTAGTGCAGTAGACGTAACTGTCCAGAATCTACTGAGGAACATTTTTGAAAGTAGCAGTTTACCCTTAATATACAATGACATCAATATCACTGATATTAACATCACTACAGGTAAGTGATTTTATAGTTTTTGTTAAATCTTCTAGATAAAATCTGTCAGAGATCATTATAGACTTGTGTTATTATATGAGTCAACATTATGTGTGCCACTCTGTCATAATCCTAAAATATTTGCTTAAAATGTTTATGCAGTGATGTATGCTCATGAATTCTCATTTCTCCTTAATTAATCTTTAAGCATTATTAAAGGAAACATAGAAAAAGAAATATATCTAAATGCTCATAAAAACACCATAATATTCAGAAAACTGCACCTTATGTTTTATTCTGTTCCACAGTGTGCAATTTGACTGGTACTGAATACCAGTGCAGGTGTGAGGATCAGTATTTCTGGCCATGTGAAAAATGCACACTATATGGATCTTGTAATAATGTCACCACTTCCTCATGTGGCTGCATCAACACTTTACCAAATGATGGACACTTCTGCCAACCAATCAATGAGTTGAAGAGTATGTATAACATGTAACATTACTAATAAACATGTCTGTTTGATGCTCTTTAAATAGTTTATTAACATATATAATTAATTAATAAATATAAAATGCACAGACTCTAATGACAAAGTTATCTAAGTTAGAGGGGGTAAAATAAACTGTATCAATGTCATGTATTTTCTTTATAGATAACTCTACATGCCCAGTTGAACCCTTCTTAGGTAAACCTACCACAATAACTACCACAATATGTACAGGCTTTCTGTATTGTTTAAATTTCCTTTAAAATTTGATATCTAAATGGAAGTTCTTTCACGGTTCTCCCAGCTGATTATCTGATAGAGTTTGAGATTGATGCAGTAGATGGTACTGTCCAGAATCTACTGAGGGACATTTTGGAGGCAAACAATTTACCCTTAATAAACAGCAACATCAATATCACTGACATTAACATCACTACAGGTAACTGACTTCACAGTTTAGGAGTTTGTTAAATCTCATCCTTATTGTACTCATGGTAGATTCCTGTTTCTGCTTAACTGGTCTGTCTGCATTGTTTAGGATTACATAGAAATATATTTTTATCACAGCATAATTAAAAAACCCACACCCCTCATAATGTTTTATTCTGTTCTGCAGTGTGCAATTTGACTGGTACTGAATATCAGTGCAGGTGTGAGGATCAGTATTTCTGGCCGTGTGAAAAATGCACACTATATGGATCTTGTAATAACGTCACCACATCCTCATGTAGCTGCATCAATGTTTTACCAAATGATGGACACTTCTGCCAACCAATCAATGAGCTGATGAGTATGTATAACATGTAACATTACTAATAAACATGTCAGTTTGATGCTCTTTAAAAAGTTCATTAACATATAATGGTTAATTTAAAACAATAAATGTGTCGTAACCCTCCACCACATGGCATGCTTAATATGAAATGGACAACAGACTGAGTTAGGATAAAATGCACAGTAGTAAGAAAAGGAAGAGGAATAACACATATTCTCTAGTTAATTGACTGTAAATGCATTAAACTTGTTGATGCCAAATTTTATATTTATTCATTTATTTTTTAAAATCGTGCCTCTTTTTTCTTTATAGATAAATCAACATGCCCTCTCCCAGGTAAAACTACCCAATAACTACTACAGGACGTAGAGAGTCTAAATAACGTTTTTATAATTTTTAAGTTCTCTTAACGTTATATATATAAATGGAATTTCTTTCACAGTTCTCCCAGCTGATTATCTGATTGAGGTTGAGATTAGTGCAGTAGACGTAACTGTCCAGAATCTACTGAGGAACATTTTTGAAAGTAGCAGTTTACCCTTAATATACAATGACATCAATATCACTGATATTAACATCACTACAGGTAAGTGATTTTATAGTTTTTGTTAAATCTTCTAGATAAAATCTGTCAGAGATCATTATAGACTTGTGTTATTATATGAGTCAACACTATGTGTGCCACTCTGTCATAATCCTAAAATATTTGCTTAAAATGTTTATGCAGTGATGTATGCTCATGAATTCTCATTTCTCCTTAATTAATCTTTAAGCATTATTAAAGGAAACATAGAAAAAGAAATATATCTAAATGCTCATAAACACCATAATATTCAGAAAACTGCACCTTATGTTTTATTCTGTTCCACAGTGTGCAATTTGACTGGTACTGAATACCAGTGCAGGTGTGAGGATCAGTATTTCTGGCCATGTGAAAAATGCACACTATATGGATCTTGTAATAATGTCACCACTTCCTCATGTGGCTGCATCAACACTTTACCAAATGATGGACACTTCTGCCAACCAATCAATGAGTTGAAGAGTATGTATAACATGTAACATTACTAATAAACATGTCTGTTTGATGCTCTTTAAATAGTTCTTTAACACATAATGATTAATTTAAAACAATAGTAACTAATTATAGTTACTGTTTACTTCATTCAAAAAGTAACTCAATTACTTTGTTGATTACTTACACCAAAAAGTAAAGCGTTACTGTTAAAAGTAAATTTTTTGCTACTTTTCTAAAGAACGTTCTTTAATGTTCCCATTAATGGATAGGACCTTCGAACCAGAAAGAGACCGCTTTAATTTGACTAAAAGGTTTTTGTTATTATGCTCAACTAAAGTGAAATAATGAGCATATTTCCACTTTGAGAAACTCGTCTTGCTCTCGCCTTGACTCGCCATTAGTCCCACACATACTTGAATAAATGGAAACGCGCACACAGTGCGGCATCTTCGTGTTTACAGTGGACAATGCGCCGCTGCTGTAAATAGGTTACGCTGTAGGCTACACTTCAGCCAAAATGAATTCATTTAAAAAAGTAACAGACAACCGCACCATATGGTAAGGGTAATGGAGTTACTTTATTTCAAAAGAAATGCATTAGAGTATTAGTTACTGTCAAAAGTAACTGCGTTATAGTAACGCGTTACTGCCCAACACTGGTCGTAACCCTCCACCACATGGCATGCTAAATATAAAATGGACAACAGACTGAGTTAGGATAAAATGCACAGTAGTAACAAATGGAAGAGAAATAACACATATTCTCTAAATAATTGACTGTAAATGCATTAAAATTGTTGATGCCAAATTTTATATTTATTCATTTATTTTTTAAAATCGTGCCTCTTTTTTCCTTATAGATAATTCAACATGCTCTCTCCCAGGTAAAACTACCCAATAACTACTACAGGACGTAGAGAGTCTAAATAATGTTCTTTTAATTTTTAAGTTCTCTTAACGTTATATATTTAAATGGAATTTCTTTCACAGTTCTCCCAGCTGATTATGTGATTGAGGTTGAGATTAGTGCAGTAGACGTAACTGTCCAGAATCTACTGAGGAACATTTTGGAAAGTAGCAGTTTACCCTTAATATACAATGACATCAATATCACTGATATTAACATCACTACAGGTAAGTGATTTTATAGTTTTTGTTAAATCTTCTAGATAAAATCTGCCAGAGATCATTATAGACTTGTGTTATTATATGAGTCAACATTATGTGTGCCACTCTGTCATAATCCTAAAATATTTGCTTAAAATGTTTATGCAGTGATGTATGCTCATGAATTCTCATTTCTCCTTAATTAATCTTTAAGCATTATTAAAGGAAACATAGAAAAAGAAATATATCTAAATGCTCATAAAAACACCATAATATTCAGAAAACTGCACTTTATAAGGTTTTATTCTGTTCCACAGTGTGCAATTTGACTGGTACTGAATATCAGTGCAGGTGTGAGGATCAGTATTTCTGGCCGTGTGAAAAATGCACACTATATGGATCTTGTAATAATGTCACCACTTCCTCATGTGGCTGCATCAATGCTTTACCAAATGATGGACACTTCTGCCAACCAATCAATGAGTTGAAGAGTATGTATAACATGTAACATTACTAATAAACATGTCTCTTTGATGCTCTTTAAAGAGTTCAATAACATATAATGGTTAATTTAAAACAATAAATGTGTCGTAACCCTCCACCACATGGCATGCTTAATATGAAATGGACAACAGACTGAGTTAGGATAAAATGCACAGTAGTAAGAAAAGGAAGAGGAATAACACATATTCTCTAGTTAATTGACTGTAAATGCATTAAACTTGTTGATGCCAAATTTTATATTTATTCATTTATTTTTTAAAATCGTGCCTCTTTTTTCTTTATAGATAAATCAACATGCCCTCTCCCAGGTAAAACTACCCAATAACTACTACAGGATGTACAGAGTCTAAATAATGTTCCTTCAATTTTTAATTTCTCTTAAAGTTATATATTTAAAATGAATTTCTTTCACAGTTCTCCCAGCTGATTATCTGATTGAGGTTGAGATTAGTGCAGTAGACGTAACTGTCCAGAATCTACTGAGGAACATTTTGGAAAGTAGCAGTTTACCCTTAATATACAATGACATCAATATCACTGATATTAACATCACTACAGGTAAGTGATTTTATAGTTTATGCTAAATCTCATAGACTAAACCTTTCAGAGATCATTATAGACTTGTTTAAGTGTCATTATTATGTCATTCATGTCACATAGTTAAGCGCTCTTTAATTACTTTTTATGCATTGTTTAATAAAACAATATAAAGAAAAAAATGTATCCATCTATTTGTCTATCTGTCTAAATATGTTTATATACATGAAATTTTTGAATAATAAATTCTTTTTTATATAACTTCTTTTTAACAGCATAATTAACACACACACACACACACACACACACACACACACACACACACACACACACACACACACACACACACACACACACACACACACACACACACACACACACACACACACACACACCTCATAATGTTTTATTCTGTTCCACAGTGTGCAATTTGACTGGTACTGAATATCAGTGCAGGTGTGAGGATCAGTATTTCTGGCCGTGTGAAAAATGCACACTATATGGATCTTGTAATAATGTCACCACTTCCTCATGTGGCTGCATCAACGCTTTACCAAATGATGGACACTTCTGCCAACCAATCAATGAGTTGAAGAGTATGTATAACATGTAACATTACTAATAAACATGTCTGTTTGATGCTCTTTAAATAGTTCTTTAACACATAATGATTAGTTTAAAACAATAGTAACTAATTATAGTTACTGTTTACTTCATTCAAAAAGTAACTCAATTACTTTGTTGATTACTTACACCAAAAAGTAAAGCGTTACTGTTAAAAGTAACTTTTTTGTTACTTTTCTAAAGAACGTTCTTTAATGTTCCCATTAATGGATAGGACCTTCGAACCAGAAAGAGACCGCTTTAATTTGACTAAAAGGTTTTTGTTATTATGCTCAACTAAAGTGAAATAATGAGCATATTTCCACTTTGAGAAACTAGTCTTGCTCTCGCCTTGACTCGCCATTAGTCCCACACATACTTGAATAAATGGAAACGCGCACACAGTGCGGCATCTTCGTGTTTACAGTGGACAATTCGCCGTTGCTGTAAACAGGTTACGCTGTAGGCTACACTTCAGCCAAAATGAATTCATTTAAAAAGTAACAGACAACCGCACCATATGGTAAGGGTAATGGAGTTACTTTATTTCAAAAGAAATGCGTTAGAGTATTAGTTACTGTAAAAGTAACTGCGTTACAGTAACGCGTTACTGCCCAACACTGGTTGTAACCCTCCACCACATGGCATGCTAAATATAAAATGGACAACAGACTGAGTTAGGATTAAATGCACAGTAGTAACAAATGGAAGAGAAATAACACATATTCTCTAGATAATTGACTGTAAATGAATTAAACTTGTTGATGTCAAATTTTATATTTATTAATTTATTTTTTAATATCTTGCCTCTTTTTTCTTTATAGATAAATCAACATGCCCTCTCCCAGGTAAAACTACCCAATAACTACTACAGGACGTAGAGAGTCTAAATAATGTTCTTTTAATTTTTAATTTCTCTTAAAATGCTATATTTAATGGAATTTCTTTCACAGTTCTCCCAGCTGATTATCTGATTGAGGTTGAGATTAGTGCAGTAGACGTAACTGTCCAGAATCTACTGAGGAACATTTTGGAGAGAAGCAATTTACCCTTAATATACAATGACATCAATATCACTGATATTAACATCACTACAGGTAAGCGATTTTATAGTTTATGCTAAATCTCATAGACTAAACCTTTCAGAGATCATTATAGACTTGTGTAAGAGTCATTATTATGTCACTCATGTCACATAGTTAAGCGCTCTTTAATTACTTTTTATGCATTGTTTAATAAAACAATATAAAGAAAAAAATGTATCCATCTATTTGTCTATCTGTCTAAATATGTTTATATACATGAAATTTTTGATTAATAAATTCTTTTTTATATAATTTGTTTTTAACAGCATAATTAACACACACACACACACACACACACACACACACACACACACACACACACACACACACACACACACACACACACACACACATATACCCCTCATAATGTTTTATTCTGTTCCACAGTGTGCAATTTGACTGGTACTGAATATCAGTGCAGGTGTGAGGATCAGTATTTCTGGCCGTGTGAAAAATGCAGACTATATGGATCTTGTAATAACGTCACCACTTCCTCATGTGGCTGCATCAATGCTTTACCAAATGATGGACACTTCTGCCAACCAATCAATGAGTTGAAGAGTATGTATAACATGTAACATATTACTAATAAACATGTCAGTTTGATGCTCTTTAAGTAGGTTATTAACATATAATGGTTAATTGAAACAATAAATGTGTCGTAACCCTCCACTACATGGCATGCTAAATATAAAATGGACAACAGACTGAGTTAGGATAAAATGCACAGTAGTAAGAAAAGGAAGAGGAATAACACATATTCTCTAAATAATTGACTGTAAATGCATTAAACTTGTTGATGCCAAATTTTATATTTATTCATTTATTTTTTAAAATCTTGCCTCTTTTTTCCTTTATAGATAAATCAACATGCCCTCTCCCAGGTAAAAGTACCCAATAACCACTACAGAATGTAGAGAGTCTAAATAATGTTCTTTTAATTTTTAAGTTCTCTTAACGTTATATATTTAAATGGAATTTCTTTCACAGTTCTCCCAGCTGATTATCTGATTGAGGTTGAGATTAGTGCAGTAGACGTAACTGTCCAGAATCTACTGAGGAACATTTTGGAAAGTAGCAGTTTACCCTTAATATACAATGACATCAATATCACTGATATTAACATCACTACAGGTAAGTGATTTTATAGTTTATGCTAAATCTCATAGACTAAACCTTTCAGAGATCATTATAGACTTGTGTAAGAGTCATTATTATGTCACTCATGTCACATAGTTAAGCGCTCTTTAATTACTTTTTATGCATTGTTTAATAAAACAATATAAAGAAAAAAAATATCCATCTATTTGTCTATCTGTCTAAATATGTTTATATACATGACGTTTTTGAATAGTAAATTATTTTTTATATAATTTGTTTTTAACAGCATAATTAACACACACACACACACACACACACACACACACACACACACACACACACACACACACACACACACACACACACACACACACACACACACACACACCTCATAATGTTTTATTCTGTTCCACAGTGTGCAATTTGACAGGTACTGAATACCAGTGCGGGTGTGAGGATCAGTATTTCTGGCCATGTGAAAAATGCAGACTATATGGATCTTGTAATAATGTCACCACTTCCTCATGTGGCTGCATCAACACTTTACCAAATGATGGACACTTCTGCCAACCAATCAATGAGTTGAAGAGTATGTATAACATGTAACATTACTAATAAACATGTCTGTTTGATGCTCTTTAAATAGTTCTTTAACACATAATGATTAGTTTAAAACAATAGTAACTAATTATAGTTACTGTTTACTTCATTCAAAAAGTAACTCAATTACTTTGTTGATTACTTACACCAAAAAGTAAAGCGTTACTGTTAAAAGTAACTTTTTAGTTACTTTTCTAAAGAACGTTCTTTAATGTTCCCATTAATGGATAGGACCTTGGAACCAGAAAGAGACCGCTTTAATTTGACTAAAAGGTTTTTGTTATTATGCTCAACTAAAGTGAAATAATGAGCATATTTCCACTTTGAGAAACTCGTCTTGCTCTCGCCTTGACTCGCCATTAGTCCCACACATACTTGAATAAATGGAAACGCGCACACAGTGCGGCATCTTCGTGTTTACAGTGGACAATTCGCCGTTGCTGTAAACAGGTTACGCTGTAGGCTACACTTCAGCCAAAATGAAATCATTTAAAAAAGTAATGGACAACCGCACCATGTGGTAAGGGTAATGGAGTTACTTTATTTCAAAAGAAATGCGTTAGAGTATTAGTTACTGTCAAAAGTAACTGCGTTACAGTAACGCGTTACTGCCCAACACTGGTCGTAACCCTCCACCACATGGCATGCTAAATATAAAATGGACAACAGACTGAGTTAGGATTAAATGCACAGTAGTAACAAATGGAAGAGAAATAACACATATTCTCTAGATAATTGACTGTAAATGAATTAAACTTGTTGATGCCAATTTTTATATTTATTCATTTATTTTTTAAAATCTTGCCTCTTTTTTCTTTACAGATAAATCAACATGCCCTCTCCCAGGTAAAACTACCCAATAACTACTACAGGACGTAGAGAGTCTAAATAATGTTCTTTCAATTTTTAATTTCTCTTAAAATGCTATATTTAATGGAATTTCTTTCACAGTTCTCCCAGCTGATTATGTGATTGAGGTTGAGATTAGTGCAGTAGACGTAACTGTCCAGAATCTACTGAGGAACATTTTGGAGAGAAGCAATTTACCCTTAATATACAATGACATCAATATCACTGATATTAACATCACTACAGGTAAGTGATTTCATGGTTTTTGTTAAATCTTCTAGATAAAATCTGTCAGAGATCATTATAGACTTGTGTTATTATATGAGTCAACATTATGTGTGCCACTCTGTCATAATCCTAAAATATTTGCTTAAAATGTTTATGCAGTGATGTATGCTCATGAATTCTCATTTCTCCTTAATTAATCTTTAAGCATTATTTAAGGAAACATAGAAAAATAAATATATCTAAATGCTCATAAACACACCATAATATTCAGAAAACTGCACCTTATGTTTTATTCTGTTCCACAGTGTGCAATTTGACTGGTACTGAATATCAGTGCAGGTGTGAGGATCAGTATTTCTGGCCGTGTGAAAAATGCACACTATATGGATCTTGTAATAATGTCACCACTTCCTCATGTGATTGCATCAACACTTTACCAAATGATGGACACTTCTGCCAACCAATCAATGAGTTGAAGAGTATGTATAACATGTAACATTACTAATAAACATGTCTCTTTGATGCTCTTTAAGTAGTTTATTAACTTATAATGGTTAATTTAAAACAATAAATGTGTCGTAACCCTCCACCACATGGCATGCTTAATATAAAATGGACAACAGACTGAGTTAGGATAAAATGGAAGAGAAATAACACATATTCTCTAGATACAGTAATTGACTGTAAATGCATTAAACTTGTTGATGTCAAATTTTATATTTATTCATTTATTTTTTAAAATCTTGCCTCTTTTTTCTTTATAGATAAATCAACATGCCCTCTCCCAGGTAAAACTACCCAATAACTACTACAGGATGTACAGAGTCTAAATAATGTTCCTTCAATTTTTAATTTCTCTTAACGTTATATATTTAAATGGAATTTCTTTCACAGTTCTCCCAGCTGATTATCTGATTGAGGTTGAGATTAGTGCAGTAGACGTAACTGTCCAGAATCTACTGAGGAACATTTTGGAGAGAAGCAATTTACCCTTAATATACAATGACATCAGTATCACTGATATTAACATCACTACAGGTAAGTGATTTTACAGTTTCTGCTAAATCTCATAGACTAAACATTTCAGAGATCATTATAGACTTGTGTAAGAGTCATTATTATGTCACTCATGTCACATAGTTAAGCGCTCTTTAACTACTTTTTATGAATTGTTTAATAAAACAATATAAAGAAAAAAATGTATCCATCTATTCGTCTATCTGTCTAAATATGTTTATATACATGACATTTTTGAATAATAAATTCTTTTTTATATAATTTGTTTTTAACAGCATAATTAACACACACACACACACACACACACACACACACACACACACACACACACACACACACACACACACACACACACACACACACACACACACACACACACCCCTCATAATGTTTTATTCTGTTCCACAGTGTGTAATTTGACTGGTACTGAATATCAGTGCAGGTGTGAGGATCAGTATTTCTGGCCGTGTGAAAAATGCACACTATATGGATCTTGTAATAACGTCACCACCTCCTCATGTAGCTGCATCAACACTTTACCAAATGATGGACACTTCTGCCAACCAATCAATGAGTTGAAGAGTATGTATAACATGTAACATTACTAATAAACATGTCTGTTTGATGCTCTTTAAATAGTTTATTAACATATAATGGTTAATTTAAAACAATAAATGTGTCGTAACCCTCTACCACATGGCATGCTTAATATAAAATGGACAACTGACTGAGTTAGGATAAAATGCTCAGTAGTAAGAAATGGAAGAGAAATAACACATATTCTCTAAATAATTGACTGTAAATGCATTAAACTTGTTGATGCCAAATTTTATATTTATTCATTTATTTTTTAAAATCGTGCCTCTTTTTTCCTTTATAGATAAATCAACATGCCCTCTCCCAGGTAAAACTTCCCAATAACTACTACAGAATGTAGAGAGTCTAAATAATGTTCTTTTAATTTTTAAGTTCTCTTAACGTTATATATTTAAATGGAATTTCTTTCACAGTTCTCCCAGCTGATTATCTGATTGAGGTTGAGATTAGTGCAGTAGACGTAACTGTCCAGAATCTACTGAGGAACATTTTGGAGAGAAGCAATTTACCCTTAATATACAATGACATCAATATCACTGATATTAACATCACTACAGGTAAGTGATTTTATAGTTTTTGTTAAATCTTCTAGATAAAATCTGCCAGAGATCATTATAGACTTGTGTTATTATATGAGTCAACACTATGTGTGCCACTCTGTCATAATCCTAAAATATTTGCTTAAAATGTTTATGCAGTGATGTATGCTCATGAATTCTCATTTCTTCTTAATTAATCTTTAAGCATTATTAAAGGAAACATAGAAAAAGAAATATATCTAAATGCTCATAAAAACACCATAATATTCAGAAAACTGCACCTTATAATGTTTTATTCTGTTCCACAGTGTGCAATTTGACTGGTACTGAATATCAGTGCAGGTGTGAGGATCAGTATTTCTGGCCGTGTGAAAAATGCACACTATATGGATCTTGTAATAATGTCACCACTTCCTCATGTAGCTGCATCAACACTTTACCAAATGATGGACACTTCTGCCAACCAATCAATGAGTTGAAGAGTATGTATAACATGTAACATATTACTAATAAACATGTCAGTTTGATGCTTTTTAAGTAGGTTATTAACATATAATGGTTAATTGAAACAATAAATGTGTCGTAACCCTCCACCACATGGCATGCTTAATATAAAATGGACAACAGACTGAGTTAGGATAAAATGCTCAGTAGTAAGAAATGGACGAGAAATAACACATATGCTCTAGATAATTGACTGTAAATGCATTAAACCTGCTGATGCCAATTTTTATATTTATTCATGTATTTTTTTAAATTGTGCCTCATTTTTCTTTATAGATAAATCAACATGCCCTCTCCCAGGTAAAACTACCCAATAACTACTACAGGATGTACAGAGTCTAAATAATGTTCCTTCAATTTTTAATTTCTCTTAAAGTTATATATTTAAATGGAATATCTTTCACAGTTCTCCCAGCTGATTATCTGATTGAGGTTGAGATTAGTGCAGTAGACGTAACTGTCCAGAATTTACTGAGGAACATTTTGAAGAGAAGCAATTTACCCTTAATATACAGTGACATCAATATCACTGATATTAACATCACTACAGGTAAGTGATTTTATAGTTTATGCTAAATCTCATAGACTAAACCTTTCAGAGATCAATACAGACTTGTGTAAGAGTCATTATTATGTCACTCATGTCACATAGTTAAGCGCTCTTTAATTACTTTTTATGCATTGTTTAATAAAACAATATAAAGAAAAAAAATTATCCATCTATTTGTCTATCTGTCTAAATATGTTTATATACATGACGTTTTTGAATAATAAATTCTTTTTTATATAATTTGTTTTTAACAGCATAATTAACACACACACACACACACACACACACACACACACACACACACACACACACACACACACACACACACACACACACACACACACACACACACACAAACACACACCTCATAATGTTTTATTCTGTTCCACAGTGTGCAATTTGACTGGTACTGAATATCAGTGCAGGTGTGAGGATCAGTATTTCTGGCCGTGTGAAAAATGCAGACTATATGGATCTTGTAATAACGTCACCACTTCCTCATGTAGCTGCATCAACACTTTACCAAATGATGGACACTTCTGCCAACCAATCAATGAGTTGAAGAGTATGTATAACATGTAACATTACTAATAAACATGTCTGTTTGATGCTCTTTAAATAGTTCTTTAACACATAATGATTAGTTTAAAACAATAGTAACTAGTTATAGTTACTGTTTTCTTCATTCAAAAAGTAACTCACTTACTTTGTTGATTACTTAAACCAAAAAGTAAAGCGTTACTGTTAAAAGTAAATTTTGGTTACTTTTCTAAAGAACGTTCTTTAATGTTCCCTTTAATGGATAGGACCTTCGAAACAGAAAGAGACCGCTTTAATTTGATTAAAAGGTTTTTGTTATTATGCTCAACTAAAGTGAAATAATGAGCATATTTCCACTTTGAGAAACTCGTCTTGCTCTCGCCTTGACTCGCCATTAGTCCCACACATACTTGAATAAATGGAAACGCGCACACAGTGCGGCATCTTCGTGTTTACAGTGGACAATTCGCCGTTGCTGTAAACAGGTTACGCTGTAGGCTACACTTCAGCCAAAATGAATTCATTTAAAAAAGTAATGGACAACCGCACCATGTGGTAAGGGTAATGGAGTTACTTTATTTCAAGAGAAATGCGTTAGAGTATTAGTTACTGTCAAAAGTAACTGCGTTACAGTAACGCGTTACTGCCCAACACTGGTCGTAACCCTCCACCACATGGCATGCTAAATATAAAATGGACAACAGACTGAGTTAGGATAAAATGCACAGTAGTAAGAAATGGAAGAGGAATAACACATATTGTCTAGATAATTGACTGTAAATGCATTAAACTTGTTGATGCCAAATTTTATATTTATTCATTTATTTTTTAAAATCTTGCCTCTTTTTTCTTTATAGATAAATCAACATGCCCTCTCCCAGGTAAAACTACCCAATAACTAATACAGGACGTAGAGAGTCTAAATAATGTTCTTTCAATTTTTAATTTCTCTTAAAATGCTATATTTAATGGAATTTCTTTCATAGTTCTCCCAGCTGATTATCTGATTGAGGTTGAGATTAGTGCAGTAGACGTAACTGTCCAGAATCTACTGAGGAACATTTTGGAGAGAAGCAATTTACCCTTAATATACAATGACATCAGTATCACTGATATTAACATCACTACAGGTAAGTGATTTTACAGTTTCTGCTAAATCTCATAGACTAAACATTTCAGAGATCATTATAGACTTGTGTAAGAGTCATTATTATGTCACTCATGTCACATAGTTAAGTGCTTTTTAATTACTTTTTATGCATTGTTTAATAAAACAATATAAAGAAAAAAAATCCAGCTATTCGTCTATCTGTCTAAATATGTTTATATACATGAAATTTTTAATAATAAATTATTTTTTATATAATTTGTTTTTAACAGCATAATTAACACACACACATACACACACACACACACACACACACACACACACACACACACACACACACACACACACACACACACACACACACACACACACACACCTCTTAATGTTTTATTCTGTTCCACAGTGTGCAATTTGACTGGTACTGAATATCAGTGCAGGTGTGAGGATCAGTATTTCTGGCCGTGTGAAAAATGCACACTATATGGATCTTGTAATAACATCACCACTTCCTCATGTGGCTGCATCAATGCTTTACCAAATGATGGACACTTCTGCCAACCAATCAATGAGTTGAAGAGTATGTATAATTTGTAACACATAATTTAACATGCTCTTTTATTAATTTAATAGTATAGAGTTTTAATAGTATACTATTAATAGTATAGTATATAATTAATAGTATAGTATTATATTATATATAATAATATAATATATAATAACAGCACCTATTTGGCACCTGTCCACACTGCTAAAAGCAGCAAAAGTTGGATAAATGACCATGGTGTTGGTGTGCTTAACTGGTCAGACCTGACCAAACTCACCAGACCTGAACCCCATAGAGAATCTATGGGCTATTGTCAAGAGAAAAATGAGAAACCAAAAAAAGAGACCAAAAAAATGCAAATGAGCCGAAGGCCACTGTCATGAAACCTGGTCTTCAATAACACCTTATCAGTGCCAAAGACTGATTGCCTCCATGCCATGCTAAATTGAGGATGTTATTAAAGCAAAAGGAGCCCCTACCAAGTATCGAGTACATATACAGTAAATTAACATACTTTCCAGAAGGCCAACAATTCACTAAAAATATTTTTTATTGGTCTTATGAAGTATTTTTTGAGATTGGGTGGTTTTTTGTTAAATGTGAGCCAAAATCATCACAATTAAAAGAATCAAAGACTTAAACTACTTCAGTCTGTGTGTACTGAATTTATATAATACATGAGATTCACTATAAAGTTGAATTACTGAAATAAATTAACTTTTCCATGACATTCTAATTTATTGAGATGTATTTGTATATAAAAGCACCAATCTCTGATGTTTAGTTTGGCGAGATGATAATAATAATAATAATACATATTTAAAGGTGCCTTTCTGAACACTCAAGGTCACCGTACAAAAGAAGAAGAAAAACAACCAAAAATATAGTTATATATTTATATTTAGTAATAAAAACATTAGATATGATCCGGATGTTTAGGTCATTACAGAACATGTTTGAAACTAAATTACTCATGACAATAGCAAGAGAGTTAAGTCTAATTTAAACTTAACAAATTGAATTTAATAGTAATTTTAAACTGTTCTGCTGTTTTTACTTTATAGGTAACGCTACATGTCCAGCTATAACAACCACAGGTAAAAACACACCTATGTTCTCTCTTGATCTTTTCAATATCAGTTATTGCCAATCAACTGAGAAGACATTTGGAGATTTCTACAAACAATTACAGTGTGCCTGCTTAGCTTGGTTTGCTTTTATTCACTTTTAGAATAGAAGAAACGTAGAATTACCTTTTAACTTTTGTATTCAAACAATGCTTTGTCAGGGTGTTTAAATACTTATGAATGCAGCATTTTTTAATTTAAAATCTGATCACAAGTAGTAATTTTGACCTTGAAAATTTACTATTTTACTATGTATTTAATGTATTTAAGCATCATTTATAACTTAAACTTTGTAACACAATAAGATTTTTCATGAATTTAACATTTTTAAAATCATGAATTATTAATTTTTTTATTTGTGGATTTGTTCAGCACCCACCTCACCATCCACACCCACCTCAGCATCCACACCCACCTCACCATCCACAGCCACCTCAGCATCCACACCAACCTCACCATCCACACCCACCTCAGCATCCACACCCACCTCAGCATCCACACCCACCTCACTATCCACACCCACCTCAGCATCCACACCCACCTCTATAACAACTATAACCACCAACGTCGCAGCAAGTATGATTTAGATTGTTGTTCTATTGCTTTATCAACCCAAATTCTTACGCAAATGTTGAGATATATACAATAATTGTCATTATTTGTACATTCATTTTATTAATTTTTTCATTTTATCATTCTTCATGTTGAGAATTTTTAAATTGTCTTTTACCTTTTGTTCTTTTTTAACAGACATTCAAGTATTAAGTTTCTCAATGACAATAAATGAAAATTTTGACCTTGACTTCACTAACAAATTCAGCACAAAATACATTAAATATCAAAACAATATCAAGAATTCAGTAAGTATTACACTATAAATAATAATAATAATAATAATAATAATAATAATAATAATAATAATAATAATAATACATATTCTTATTCTTAAAAGCAGTAATAGTGTTGTTTCAAATACAGCTCTTCTAGTTTAATGTAAAGATACAGTAATTTTACATTCTGGTTTAATTTTACATTTTTTTCTTTCAGATTAATAAAAGTTACAGTACTGTACCTGGCTATCAGGCCAACTCGGCAACAGTGACTAACTTCAGGTGATGCTACTTATTGTTATCTAGCGTGATTATTTAGATCTGTTATATTTTAGAGGTAATGTCTTCAATGATGTCCTGTGTTTTTAACAGACCTGGCAGTGTGATTGTGGACTTTACTATTCAAGCATCAAGTGCTAACCTTGACTTGGTATCAGCAAACCAAAACCTTGCTAGCAGTCTCCGTTCTCAGGGATTTAATGTGAGCGATAATGCGTTCAGTCAAAGTGGTAGGTGTTTGTTATCTATATTCAACTTCTACTGTATTAATGTTGTACATGTTTACAAGTATGGAGAGTTCTTGGACAACAAATAGAAATGTACTTGACGCTTTATTTCAGTGAAAGATGGACTATATCAAAGTAATGGCATTATCTATCCTGGGACAAATCTCAATCTCACCTGCAATCCACCTGTGCTTAATGATTTACAATGGACCCTGAATGGGGCTCCGATAACCGGATCAAGTAATATCCTTCTACTGAACAATGTCACTTCCAGTAACAGTGGTAAGTTACAAATAAATCTACTAAATTAGTATCTAAGAATGGTCACACATAATGTGTAAACCTGATAAATACATTAATGAATAGTGACAATGATGATAGAACCAAAACAACAACAACACCAAAAACATCAAACAACATCGTAATGATGATGATGAGGATGATGATGATGATAATTTAGTGTTTGTGTCTTTTCAATCTCTGGAAAACATTCCAGAGATTGGAGTAATTATAAATAATCCTTTCTTTCAATTTCACTCAATTGTGTCACAGGTCATATAGTACTAGACACTATACATACACTATACACTGTACACTGAACATACAGTACTGCTTCATGTGTAATGCATTCATAAAAATACTATAGAGCAGCAAATAATAATAAACTGAACAATAGACTATTAACAAGGCAATTGTAACAAGTCAGTATTTAGTGTGACAGCACTGCTTAAATAAGTAAACCAAACAATAGCCTCTGGTATGATTTATGCAGCTTCTTGTAATTCATTCAATACTATTACACAGTATTCCATATTATGTACTGTACAGATTATAATTCTGGATTCCCTGACTGTGCTTCATAATGATTATATTATTATTAATTATTTCTCTGCTTTCTCAGGTCAATATGCCTGCAGTACAACAGTAAACTCTATGCCCTATGTTATCTGGCAAACCATTACAATTCAGCCGTACCCTAATATCGAAGTGAGCACTGACAAAACTTTACAATGTAAGACTGATACAATTCCACTGAAGTGTTGTGTTCAGGTGGTGTATCAAGTGGAATGGGACAGAGCTTGCAGCTCAAATTCAACAGGTGACACACAACTGTTTTTTTTTTTCTTTTTGTTATATGTGTTATGGAAGGTCATGAATCCAAAACAAAATCTTGATTGTTGATTTGTATTTAGTATGACTTGACCATTTTAAATATGGTGTATAACTGAATGATTGCCTGATTTTAAATGTTTTTTTCTTAATTGTATGCACAGACCCAACAACAGGCTGCATATTCTGTAACTATACAGTTAACCAACAGCAGTGTAAGACTAATGACCAAATCGTACAAGTCTCATGCCAACTCAAAACTCCCATCAATGGAAGTACAAATCCATCTTACAACTCAAAAAGCATTACACTAAAAGTAACAAACAAACGTGAGTAATCATTTCTTTTTATTTGCATTTCTTTCCCTGGAAAGTTGGAATATTAAAGCACCTCAAGTTTAAGTACTACATTTTCTGATCAAATATTAATTATAAATATAATGCATTACAATATATTTTACAATATTATTATATAACATAAAATAATAGAACATAATATAATATATACAAGAAATATATTATAATTACATTTTCTTGCCATGGAGAAATATTGATCTACAAGGTTACACAAATAAATAAATAAATAAATAAATAAATAAATAAATAAATAAATAAATAAAAAAATAAAAAATACTATATATACATGTAGAGGAATCTAGAGGAATACATTATATATATATATATATATATATATATATATATATATATATATATATATATATATATATATATATATATGATTCGTAGTAGTAGTATTATATATTTTTCCTTTCTTTCTTTAGAATTTGACTGCTTTGATACTGTAGTTGGATCTGGAAATCAGGGAGACAAACACAACGGAGACTGTGCTGAAAACATGGATGGCTATCAAGTAGCTCAGTGTAATGCAAACCTCTGGAACACCATAGAAGACCACTGCATCCCGCGTATTTTTGTCATTTTAAAAGAAGACGCTAAGGCAATTTGATTTTGTTCTTACTTCCATCATAGATAATCTTGATAGTGATTTCTGTTCCTGCTTAATAATATGTTGTGTTTTCTTTCTGTAGACTGTACCCTTGGAAAACATCCCACAGTTTATGTTCACCATCAGCAGTAATGCTACATCAGAGATTAAAAACATTGTTAATTCTCCAGATACCATACTAACACTTGTAGAAACACTGACAACCATTTCCAGTCGCTGTCAAGCAATTCCAATCAATCAACCAGTTATGACAGTAAGTCATTTTTATGATTGGCTTGTTTTGATTGCAAAAGTGTTTCATACTATGCAGCAATTTTACATTTACTGTACATCTCCTGTTGGAACTGTAGTTGTATGATTAGTTGTATGATTGTAATGATTAGATATTTCTACTGTTATACTATATGGACCAGATATGCTATATTTAATATATTTAACTTTTTTTCTGCAAGAATTTCCTAGAAACAACTGATGTCATTGGATCAGAAGGTGCAAAAAATACATGGGTGATTTTAAACAAGAACAATACAACAATGAATGCCAGTTCTGTACTTCTGAACTCCACTGAAAGCATTGCACGCAAAGTTTCAATTGACACCACGATAACAACAAACTTGTCTTCTTTTAATAAACTGACATTTTCTTCCATTACAACCTCCTTTTCTGGAACATTTGGAAAAAATTCAACTACTCAAATAAATATTCCCATGACTAAGGCCAATACTTCCCTCACAGTCATAATATCTTCAGCTTTTAACAATATCTTACCTGTTCGAAATCTGACCTATAACAGCAGTCAGACTGACACCAAGATCAATGGAGATGTAGCTATGATTGAGACAAACTCATTAATTAACAACATCTCTCTCTCTTTTGATGTCATAAATACTACATTGGGAAATCCTCAGTGTGTCTTCTGGAACTTTAGTCTTCTGAATGGTGTTGGTGGATGGGACTCGACTGGATGTCAGTTAAAGCTATTAGGGAATGAAAATAAAAGATACACATGTGAGTGCAATCACACAACCTCTTTTTCAATCCTGATGTCACCATTTACGCTGGATGAAGTCCAAGCCATAATCTTAGACTATATAACCTACATTGGTGTTGGTATTTCAATGGGAAGCTTGGTTTTGTGCCTCATCATTGAAATCATCATATGGAAATCAGTGACACGAAATGACACATCCTACATGCGCCATGTCGCCATAGTCAACATCGCTGTCTCCCTCCTGATTGCGAACATTTGCTTCATCATTGGAGCAGCTGTTGTTAAACAAGAGGGTCCCTGCAGTACAGCGACGTTCTTCATGCACTTCTTTTATCTTGCCCTTTTCTTCTGGATGTTGTTGTCAGCACTTTTGCTCCTCTACCGCACCCTCATGGTCTTTTCCAGAATGACCAGAGGAGCAATGATGGCCATAGGCTTCACTGTCGGCTATGGAGCCCCGTTAATCATAGCTGTCGTTACTGTGGCATCTACAGCTGGAGGCAAAGGATACATTCAACAAGGTTACAATTGTTGGCTGAACTGGGATAAAACAAAGGCTCTCCTGGCATTTGTGATTCCTGCTCTGACGATTGTAGCTATAAACCTCCTGGTGCTTATTGCAGTTCTGTTTAAGATGTTGAGGAGAGGAGGTAATGCTTCTGTTCAGCCAGATGAGAAACATCCCCTAGTGGTTATTGCTAGATGTGTGGCGATTTTAACACCTCTCTTTGGTCTAACGTGGGGATTCGGCATTGGGACCTTGGTGTCACGGAACTTTGGGATTCATGTAGTGTTCGCATTCTTTAATTCACTTCAGGTACTATTTCACTATTTCTCAAATTTGAATCATTCTATATAATGTCAGATTTATTATAGTAAATGTTAAAAAATATTTCTGTCTCTTTGAAGGGTTTCTTTATTTTGGTATTTGGAACATTACTGGATAGTAAGGTATGATTACTCTAAAGTCATTACACACTCTTCAATTCAAACAAACAAACAGACATAAATAATTCTTTGATATTGCACATACTTTTGGACATTTGTAAGTCACTCTGGATTAGGGCATCTGCCAAATGCTGTAAATGTAAACAAATGTTTTGTGGCTGCAGGTCCGAGAAGCATTGGCAGGAAAGTTTTCACTGAGAAACTTAAGTTCTGGCCAGACTAGGGTAAATATAGTTTACATTACATAAATGAAATTGCCTCTTACTTTACTGTACTAATTATAGTTAATGACAAATGTTTATGTATTACAGAGTACGACTGCAGGACCATCATCCTCAAGTGGGTTTCCTTTCTTTCGAAGACTACGGCAGAGAAGTATGTAATATAGGAAAATTATTTTATTTTAAACCCTGCTCAAAGTGCATCATTTGACCTGAACTGGTTATGTTCCTTTTCCTCAGCTCTATTTAATTTACAACCATAAAAAAGACATAGGTTTTTAATAATCTTTTCAGTCCTGTTCTTTTGATATTGCATTTAATACATTTATTTAATTTTGGTTTTGTTACATGAGCTTTATCATGCATCAAGAAAGTTGCAATGTCCTCAATTGTATTGGTACTAATATTTTGGGCTTTTTTCCCCCAGATGTTTACAATATATCGAGTGGTGGGAATATGTCTTCAAGCAACACAGATACAGCTAATTGACACCTAAAATAAACACCCACGTTATAAGGGTCTGTTTAACTGCAAACATCAAACACAATACAGTAGTCTGGACTTCTGCCCCAAACAAGTCTAGTCCTTCTTATTACTATTTCAGAAATGTATTCTGCTATGAATCTGCTTAAAATTCTTTTAAACTTTATCTCTTTCTTTATTTATGGTTTATGGTAGTTACAAAGATATAGATGGACGGATATATAGATGGACAGAAAACTTCAAAACATACAGTTTTCCACATATATACAGTGGATTTGATTGCTTAATTCCACATCCCTAATTATAGGACGATGTGCGCAGTTATGCAACCACATTATTTTAGTTTCTTATTTTTAATTTATTTTCAATTAAGTTGTACATGTAATAGGTTCACATTAAAGGTGGAAACAATTCTGGAATGATTTATCTTTGTCTAATTCTTTTGTCCTTTACATCACAGAAACCAGCCATTTTAACAGGGATTTGTGTGTGTGTGTGTGTGTGTGTGTGTGTGTGTGTGTGTGTGTGTGTGTGTGTGTGTGTGTGTGTGTGTGTGTGTGTGCGCGCGTGCGAATGTGTGCGTGAGTGCATGTGTGAGTGAGTGATTGTGTTTGTAGGTGTGTGCGTACGTGTGTGTGAGTTAGTGCGTGTGTGTGTCTGAGAGAGTGCGTGTCTGAGTGCGTGTGTGCCCATGCATGTGAGTGCGTGTGCGTGTGCTTGTGTGTGCGAATTGTGCCCTGCTCCAGTCTGTACCCTGCCTTGTGTCCCAAATCTCATCCAGGTTCCCTCTGACCCAGTAAGATACTGTGTAGAGAATGGATGGATAGAATATTTAATTAATGCATATTTTAAAAAAAGTAGTAGAATGTGCCTTTTTAAGCCACAAGATGGCGCCACTTACTTACCTTGCTAACGTGGGAACATGTCTTGTTGCAACAGAAGCCAGTGTAGTGTTAAGTTAAGCATCGATATACTTGGTCAGTTAAGTCGAGGTTAAACAGTTAAACACACGCATTAAAGCAAAATTCTAAAAAGATGTATTTTTTATTTTTATTTTTTACAAATATTAGTGTAAACTTATGTATATGTGATGAACTTAATAAATAGAAATTTAATAAAACAGTAATTGTGGCATGTGAAATAATTTGGACACCCTGCTAACTCACTGAATAGTAACACACTCTTTGCTACTTGCTGTCAGCACTCCTGGTTTGCTACACTACTTCCAGGTCAACGGCCATTTTAGGTGTTAGGCACTTTATATGGACGCTGCTTTCACACGGTTCCTTGCCCTCAGCTTGCCCTGTGCATTGTGATTCATATCACCTTGTTCCTGTTCTGCCCTGCCTGGTTTGACTCTGTTTGTTGCTGGTTTCTGTGTTTTTGTCTGTCCTGCATTGTGCTGACTTCCTGTACCGGATTATCCGGTTTTTCACTCTGCGTTTCTTGCCTGCCCTTTATGACCCTGCCTGCCTGTGTATCGGATTATTGGACTGTTTTTCATTCTGTGTTTTTGCCTGCCCTGTATTACCCTGCCTGGCTGTGTACTGGATTACAGACTGGCCTTTATGCTGAGTGTTTGCCTGCCTTGCCTGATTATTTTTCCAAGCTCATTAAAGAGTTTATTATTTATATCTGTGTCCTGCATTTGAGGCCTCCCTTCCAGCCCACCCTGACAGTACCATCTGGACAGTTATGAACTCAGCAGATGCACCAGACCTGATGACCCTCCTTGGGAACCTGGCCCAGACCACCATGATATGCAGATCACTCTGTAGCTGAATATGATGCCTTCTACAGGGGAGTTGTCTTCCTCCTCATCGGCCCTACAACTGCACCATTGACCTCCTGGCTGGAACTAATCCCCCTCGTGGGATGTGGTAGCTCAGTCGTTAAGGTGTTCAACTACTGATCGGATGGCACCATGGCACAGTACATCCAGGATTCTCTCAAGGCTGGCATCATTCATTCCTCTTCATCTCTAGTGGGGGCAGGGTTTTTTTTTTTTGTCAGGGAAAAGGATGGGTTGCTCTGCCCTTGTATTGATTACCGAGGACTTAACGCCATTGCCATTAAGAACCGGTACCCCTGCCTCTCATGAATTCTGCCCTTAAACTCCTCCAGGGAGCTAACATTTTCTCCAAATTGGATTTACGTAATACCTACCACCTTATACGTATTCGGGGGGAGACGAGTGGAAGACGAACCTTCCGAAGAACTTATGTCCTGGTTCTTTAACCTGGTGGAGGTGGAATATGCCCACAACTCCCTGCCGTCGGCTGCCACGGGTCTTTCCTCTTTCCAGGCCGTGTATGGATACCAGCCTCCACTGTTCTCCAATCAGGAAATGGAGGCCTCGGTTCCCTCTGAATTGCCCTGGTCAAACTTTACCAACGTGTCTGGAGAAAAACTTATGCGGATCTCCTCATTGCTTCTATGAGCTTTGCCCAGTGGGCCAATCGCAAGCGCGATCGGGCACCCCTGAATTGTGTTCAGAGAGTTTGGCTATCCACCAGAGACCTGCCGCTTAAGGTTGCCTGCAGGAAAATTCTTTTCCAACCTCCAAGGTGCTCAATCCAGTGGCGGTCCAATTCAAGCTTCCCAGAGTCCTACGCATTCACCCTAGCTTCCATGTCTCAACTCAAGAGTCATTTAAGTTTTTTTTGCTTTGCCCAAAGCCAGTTGTATCTCAGAGCTAAATTCTCATTTAAAGGTCTCTGTATTTTTTTTGTTGCAAGAAATGTAAATTTTTCTTCATGTATAATCACACTGAGCCTCATTTTTATATTGTAAATGTGTATTATATACATTCTCTTTATAGTTTTTATAGAAAACATATTTTTTATAATTATTATTTTATTATATTTCAGATCTTGTTATTATCATTCATGTAGAGAGTTAAAATTACAGTATAATAATTAATTTTTTGTCACATTTACATTACAGCACTTTTACAGCACAAAATTGTTTATTATCCCAACTTTGAAATTTTGGGTCAGATCACAGAGTCAACCACAATAAAGCACCCCTGGAACAGAGAGGGCTAAGGGCCTTGCTCAAGGCCCAATATAATTTAATTTTCAAAAAGGACACAAAAACATAGAAAATAAAACTCACATAAGTTGCTTGGTACAATAATAATAGTTATGCTACTACTGCTAATAGTGATGATGATTAGTAGCAGTAGATGTAATATTATTAATATTAATAATATTAAATAGTTACAATATCTCGTGACAAATTTGAACAAGCTTTAGTCTCTAATCAAATTGTGACAGATCAAGTATTTTTCTCAAAACAAAAGATACAAAGATACGGTGTACAGTACAACTCAAAAGTCATTGAGTTTCCCCAGTATGTGTCAGAATCCATAGAAAAGAAAAAGAACCTGAAAAGCTTTGATCCGTAAAATCAGCCAGGCCTTAACTTTCTAAATAATCATTAAACAGTAAAGAGACATGAGAATGCGGAAATAGTTGGATCTGAGCTTGTCTGGCAAGTATTCAAACAGCATAGGATTATGTTTAGGATTACATTAACGATAAAGCATCTGTGCAGTTAACTGTGAAAAATATGAAAAATATGCACAAGCAAAGAGGTATCTAACAAACCTGCTCATCTTAAGAAGGATAAATGTGGACTGGCTAGTGTCAAGGTAAGACCTAAAAACTCAACATTTCTTGATATACTTAGTGTAATCTTAATGTGTTCTTTTTATATGCTGTTCAATAGAACAAAGCATGAATTAGAATGGACTTTAATAAGAAATGAAACTATTGCTCTTATAAAATATTTCCCTAAAACTGTATGAATAAAAGATATATAATGTATCATACTCTATATACTTTTATTGATTACTACCTACATCTGAATTGAAAAAAGTAGCTTTGAAATATTAGATTGGGTAAATAATACATTTACAGTATTAAAAAAATCTATTGTGTAATCAGTAGAAGCAGCAGAAATAAGATTTAAACAGATAAAACTGAATTAGAATGATTTCTCATCTTAATTCATAATACAATCAATTAAAAATGATTGAAAATGTAAGCAGTAAATGTTTTCATACTTTTTTCAACACTAATTGTTATCTGATTTATAAAGTCATATGTTGTGCTATTAATTCAATTTTAATTTAAAATCAGGAGACTTATGCACATATAGTTCTCAAATTAACGCTGAAATTTATTTCAAATGTCCTGCCACTCCGACATGTGAGGAAAGTGGGTGACTATATGCTCTAGATCTATAATCTATAGAGCTCATTTCAATAATGTTAAGCTATATTCACAAATCTTTCTTAAATAATAAACAGCTGAAATATACAAATTATTCTGACTCTGACGTCAAATCGATATATAAATAAAACTTTATGCAATGGACATTGCAACAATGCAGCTTTAGAGCAAAATATAAAATACAAAAAATGAATTTGTAAGATTATCCTAACTTAAATATAGGCTTTTTTCTTATAATGATATTGTAAATAGAAATTAAATATAACATTCAGCCTGATTTGAAGATGCTTTTACACCACATTTCAAACATTTTCAGATAACTTTGCTTCATTCTAGAAATCAATGTTTAAAAATAGAAAAATAGAGATGAATTGCAAGGATAATTAGTAAGGATATGTCTAATTACATTGTATTTACGGTACTTGCTAAAATTTCACTTTTTGCAGTGATAATATAGGTTTTTACTGGAGGATTAAATGACCGCAAAGTGTTTTAATTTATAGGTTTTAGATTTGTAAAAACCTTTTAGTATTTTTTAATACTGTAAGTCTTTAATCAACTCTTGTAACTCTTTTTTTTTCCATCTGTGAAGAAAGTGAAAGTTATTTTAATGCCTCTGAATGTCTTCAGGAATGTGCTGAGTAGTTCTGGCATTGTATTTTACACCAAAGGGACACCAAAAGTGATACCAGCTGAAGTCCCAAAACTGAATGAGCATCATGTCTAATAAAGGTAAGTCAGATATATTTTTTAAAAATGCTACAATTCTAGTCATTTAGAATGAGATGTTAGATGTTTTTCTGTTTGTTTAAAAAAATGTGTTAAGATAAGAGCATGAAAAGTACGTCATTTGTTAAGATGCCCTGAGTTTCTGTTCAAAGTTCAAGTTTGTGTGGACACCTTCATAAACTAGACAAAGATATCTGACTGCTGAATCTAGATGGTATTTTAGATTATGACGTTGTTCCGCTTAAGTAATATCAGTTAAGACAGGTATGTTGCACAGCAAGGTTTGAGACCAAAAAAATCTACACAGAGGTTACAGTTGAGGAAACACAAATCATATCAGTTTTAAATTGAACTTTTTAACTTAGACTGTAAGAATTTGCACTTGGACTTGTCTCATTCTCATTTAATGCGATTTTGAATTCATACAAGAGTTTTTAAAAACGATGCTTGTGTTGTCTTTTCTTTTCATATATACAAAGTTAAGAAAGAATAATTAATTTTATTTAGAAAATAGTCTAATTGGAGGTAGTCAAAGTTAAGGCTTGGCATGTGAAATGAATTTGATGGTTTTCAGTCTCTATGTTTTGGTCTCAATTTTATTTGGACTTCATCATAACTTGTCCTCAACCCCCTTGGTTTTGACTCCATCTTGATTATTCCTGGTCTTGACAAAGGCAACCTTGACTACAACCCTAGGCTAAAATAGGCTAAACAATTGGCTAAAATATTGATTCAAGATTTGCTCAGGTAATTTTGACAGACACTATGATGTTAGAAACAATACAATAATAATTGAAGGCTAGTTTACAGTCTAGATGATAATGAATGTCTATTAATAAGTGATAAAATTCTGTGACTGTTCCAATGACAATACAGCAATATAGTTCGTGAGAATACAACAACCAAATGTATCAACCATTGAATCTAGATGGAATTCAGATTTAGCCGATGTTCAGGTTGTATAAAATTTACCTTTCAAGCAAGTATCGTGCCAAGCAGCTCTATAGATGATAATCTGATGGATCCTTCACAGGTGTCTGGTTGTCTGGAGTCTGGTTGGCCATATGCTTGTGTGTGGGAGGTCAAATATTTGTGAATCATGTCAGTGCTCTGATAAATCCTACGATTGCATTTGTGATGTACAAGAAATTTCCCTGCTACTAGTGAATCTACTCACTAGTTTCTGTGAAATTATAGCTGATGCATTTTTATTGGAAATACAGTTCAAGACAAGCACACTTTCAGGGATCAGGGCGGATCTGTCAGGGATCAGCACGAACTTTTGGCCATGTGCGATTTGTTTTTGTTTTTGTCACGTGGTTTTGTCACTATCCTGCGAAAAGGTCTGTCTCCTTCCTTCTGTATCCGGGGTCTGACAGAATGAATCTGCCTAAAGACCCAGCAGACCCAGCAGGATAGCTTCCAGCTCGGACCGGCCTTTTTTTTTCCTTTCCCCCCTGGACTCCCCATCAGTCCTTCTGGCCCTTTTTCCGGCGACATCGCTCCGCATTTTTTCCGGTGAGGGACGCCGCTCTGTTTCCGGGTCAACCGAGGAGGTCGTCGCCTCACTACATTTGCGGAGGATGTCACCATCCTAGTGGGGTCCCTTTTTTATTTTTTGGTTTTCTCCAGTGAATGACGCCGCTCCATTTCTGGTTTCTCTGAGGAGGACGTCGCTTCACTTCTTCTGCAGGGGGTGCTGCAGGCCCGGGCTCTTTCCCGCCCTCCCGCCCTTTTCCTCAGCTCGGCTCGGCGAGGGTTTGGCTGTGGTGCGTCGGGGACGTCTCTCTGCCCTTCAGCTCAGCTGTGGACTTCGCTCGGCCCTTCGGCTCGGATGCGGACGTCGCCTCAGCCCTTCAGCTCAACTGTGGACGTCGCTCGGCCCTCTCTGGCTGCGACGCCGTGTGCCCTGCTCCCCCCACATGTGCGATTTGTTGTTTTTGTCACGTGGCTGCCCCGCCTTCGACTGCTCCTCCCGGTCAGCACACCTGTTCCCCATTGTGTGTGATTGTCCTTTTGCATATAAATGTGAGCCGCGTTGCCGATGGCAGCGCGGATTCATTAATACGTATGTTAGTTCCCCGTGTAGTATGGATTATGTTTGTTTTCCTCATGTATTAAACCCCTTTCATTTGAAGCTGTCCTGCGAACGGGTCTGTCTCCTTCCTTCCGTATCCGGGGTCTGACACACACAAAGTAGGATGTAATGAAAATCAGCTGAAAGTTCTCAAGACATAACCTCTAGTGTAGAACAAGTCCAAGATTCCCCTAAACAGAGCGACTTACACTTATCTCATTTATATAGCTGAGCAATTGAGGACTTATGGCCATGCTTAGGGGCCCAGGAGTGACAGATCGGATGACCTGAGATTCAAACTCACTATCATTATTCTAACAGCTTAAACACTGAGCTACAACTTCCTACCACCATGTATTTAGGGGGTCCACTCAAGGTTAAATTCATATGAAAGCAGGACAGAGATCAAGACCGTTGCAGTCCAGGACAAGGACTAGCCGAGATAGAGGCAAACATGTGGGAGTCAAGATCAAGTCCAAATGAAAAGAGACCAAAATATAGAGACCGAAAGCCATCACATTCTTTTTGAAGGCGTTACTTTAATTAGATGGTTTTCATTCATATCTGGCACCAATGATGTGATGTTTCAGGAACAGAGAACACAAAACATTTTTTTACAAATTGAAATGAGACCACATGTCAGATAAATGATTAAGACTGAGACAAATCCAAGGAGAAATGTCAATGAATCAGAGATAAGTGTCATTTAATATAGAAAACAACTTAAAATCCCAAACTTATTCTATAAGACCTTTTTGGTGTTTGGTGAAAATTAATGAAGGCTGAGGTATTGTTTGGATTTATTAGTTCCTGTATTTCTTTGGTTTATTTACTGTTTACTTAATACAAAACCTAGGGCAGAAGGTCATTTTTGTTGAAAAGTCACATCCTTGTAAATGACCTTACATGGACTTGTTTCAAGGATTTAAAAGAAGACTAACTTCAAAAGCACCAACAACATTAGTTTACCATTACAGTTGAGTTTAATCAGCAACAGAATTATGTGCAAGTTCAACAAAAGATACATCTGAAAAGAAGAAAGTTAGGCCAGACCTAGTGATTGAGCTGTTCTTACATCCATCATCCACTGTCTGAGAAAAATGTTTGATTAATCTATGTGAAAAATAACCTGCGAAAATAAATTTTTGATTTCTTACATTTGTTTAACAGGAAAAAGATCAGAATGTTTCCTGGGAATTGTTGCCATTCTGTTCATTTATATGCAGGTGGTGAACTCACAAGAACTTCTTGAATTTTCAGACATGGTTCTGGAGGTAAAGTTAAAATAATAATTTTTTTTAACTACTTATTTAAATTAATTAATTAAATTTATTAATCTTATGAAATACAAGTTAAGAAAAAATCCAGGCACTATCAAGTTAAAAAAAAATCTGTAATTTGACAATAATGTTTCTGAAATTTTTTTAACCAGAAAAATGACTTTAGTGAAAGCAGTCCTGTACTTATAAATACATTTTTACACTAAAAGTACTACTGAGTCTAAGTAAATAACAATGTGTTAAGGATAAAGTATGGACTTAGAGTTGACTAAGATTTAGTAGTTCTAAAAGTAATTTCATAAATAATAATTTTAAAATTCACAATTATTAAGCTTCTTTGCCTAATTTTTGGCCTTTTCCCCCTTACAATTCAGTTTAGTGACACAGATGGATACATAAGGGATAAAAGAGACGGTAAATGAAAGTTCATCAGTATGTTATAGCATGTTTAAAATTTGATTTTAATATATATTTGTGCTATAAGTAACCAAAATCACATTGTTATTTCCAGTGAACATGGATGTAATAGAATACATTATAATCATAGAGGTGAATGTGTCACAAGCCATTTATTTGGACCAAATCAAATCATCACTGAAGTCCATCAGCTCTATCTTAATAGACAATACCACCGACATTGTTAGCGTGAACGTTACGACAGGTAAGCTCTGTTTGAAAATAACAAATACGACACTCAGTATTATGTTTAAGTTCTTAATAATACAGTAAATGTGTCTGAATATAAACTATATGTTTGACACTACGGGAACTGGCTTAGATCTGATTGGGTTCACATTGTATGGTATTTTTGCTTGATTATGCTGTCATAGACAAACAAACAAACAAACAAAACCAACAAAAAATGCACATTGTACAAGAATTCTTTAGTTAATGTCATAATTTGATGTACATGTTAATGGTTGATTTAGTGCCACTGAGTCACAAAGACTCATTGATTAAATCTCTCTGGTACACTTTTGTCTGCAACAGTCTTTACTTTCTGTACAATCCTAAAAAAGCAGTACACATCTGATTGATTTCATATTATAGGGAACTTCTTTTTGAGAATTAAAAATTAGAAATTAAAACAGCTAGTATGCCAAACTGGAATAGTGATCTGGTAATATAACATGTTTAAGCAAAACTGTGAAACATTTAATGGCACAATGTAAAGTCTCTATAGATACTCTAACAATTAAAGTTAAAACCTTTTTCAACAAACCAAGCTGAAAGACAATGAATGGTGTAATATTTGGGGGAAAGTGCAGCTTGTGTGTGAGCTGTGTTACATTTTTGCTGTGTACTTCAATATAAATACAAATTGACAAGCTCAACCCTAGTGCTTTCTTTCTTGACGCGAATACGACAAAATAACGTAGTTCAAAATAATGTGACCACAAACCAGTAATGCAAAATGAATTGAGGTCCTGAACAGTTTCAAAGATCTGACACTGATGATTTGTTCCATAAGTACTAAATAAATGTGTAAAAAAAAAGTACTAAATAAATAGTTTTTTTCTCTTTTTTTTAAAGATAAAGCTACAGGTTTTTTCCTGACACTGTTTGTGCTCTTATAATATGCTTAGGATGTTAAATAATCCGTTAATTATTAGCCTTAAATTATGTGGGACCACAACATACTATCTGAAGAAGTGGATTAATAATTTATGTCCTCATTCCACAGTGTGCAATTTGACTGGTACTGAATATCAGTGCATGTGTGAGGATGAATATTTCTGGCCATGTGAAAAGTGCACACTAAATGGGTCTTGTGATAACGTCACCAATTCCTCATGTGGATGTCTGGATTTACTTCCATATGATGGGAACCTCTGCCAACCAATCAATGAGCTGCCAAGTATGTATGCCACAAAAAATAAATAATAATCATGTCTAACTGATGATCTTGCAATAATATATTAGCATTTAAAGTTTATTTATTAACATATAATGGTAAATGTGTGGTTACCCCTCACCACAAACACACTGATTTTTGACATGCCCAATACAAACAGAAAAACAGACTTAATTAATATAAAATGCACAGACTCTTATGACAAAGTTATCTAAGTTAGAGGGGGTTAAATAAACTGTATCAATAAGTCATGTATTTTCTTTATAGATAACTCTACATGCCCAGTTGAACCCTTCTTAGGTAAACCTACCACAATAACTACCACAATATGTACAGACTTTCTGTATTGTTTAAATTTCCTTTAAAATTTTATATCTAAATGGAAGTTCTTTCACGGTTCTCCCAGCTGATTATCTGTTAGAGTTTGAGATTGATGCAGTAGATGGTACAGTCCAGAATCTACTGAGGGACATTTTGGGGGCAAACAATTTACCCTTAATAAACAGCAACATCAATATCACTGACATTAACATCACTACAGGTAACTGACTTCACAGTTTAAGAGTTTGTTAAATCTCATTCTTATTGTACTCATGGTAGATTCCTGTTTCTGCTTAATTGGTCTGTCTGCATTGTTTAGGATTACATATATACATAAATATATTTTTATCACAGCATAATTAAAAAAACCCACACCGCTCATAATGTTTTATTCTGTTCCACAGTGTGCAATTTGACTGGTACTGAATATCAGTGCAGGTGTGAGGATGAATATTTCTGGCCGTGTGAAAAATGCACACTATATGGATCTTGTAATAACGTCACCACCTCCTCATGTGGCTGCATCAATGCTTTACCAAATGATGGACACTTCTGCCAACCAATCAATGAGTTGAAGAGTATGTATAACATGTAACATTACTAATAAACATGTCTTTTTGATGCTCTTTAAAGAGTTCATTAACATATAATGGTTAATTTAAAACAATAAATGTGTTGTAACCCTCCACCACATGGCATGCTCAATATAAAATGGACAAGACAGAGTTAGGATAAAATGCACAGTACTAAGACCTGGAAGAGAAATAACACATATTCTCTAGATACAGTAATTGACAGTAAATCCATTAAACTTGTTGATGCCAATTTTTATATTTATTCATTTATTTTTTTAAATTGTGCCTCTTTTTTCTTTATAGATAATTCAACATGCATCCCTCCAGGTAAAACTACCCAATAACTACTACATGATGTACAGAGTCTAAATAATGTTCTTTTGATTTTTAATTTCTCTTAAAATGCCATATTTAATGGAATTTCTTTCACAGTTCTCCCAGCTGATTATCTGATTGAGGTTGAGATTAGTGCAGTGGACGTAACTGTCCAGAATCTACTGAGGAACATTTTGGAGAGGAGCAATTTACCCTTAATATACAGTGACATCAATATCACTGATATTAACATCACTACAGGTAACTGATTTTATAGTTTATGCTAAATCTCATAGACAAAATTTGCCAGAGATCATTATAGACTTGTGTAAGAGTCATTATTATGTCACTCATGTTAACTAGTTAAGCGCTCTTTAATTACTTTTTATGCATTGTTTAATAAAACAATATAAAGAAAAAAATGTATCCATCTATTGGTCTATCTGTATAAATTTTGTTTATATACATGAAATTTTTTAATAATAAATTATTTTTTTTATATAATTTGTTTTCAGCAGCATAATTAATACACACACACACACACACACACACACACACACACACACACACACACACACACACACACACACACACACATACACACCTCATAATGTTTTATTCTGTTCCACAGTGTGCAATTTGACTGGTACTGAATATCAGTGCAGGTGTGAGGATCAGTATTTCTGGCCCTGTGAAAAATGCAGACTATATGGATCTTGTAATAACGTCACCACTTCCTCATGTGGCTGCATCAATGCTTTACCAAATGATGGACACTTCTGCCAACCAATCAATGAGCTGATGAGTATGTATAACATGTAACATTACTAATAAACATGTCTGTTTGATGCTCTTTAAATAGTTCATTAACACATAATGATTAGTTTAAAACAATAAATGAGTCATAACCAGTGTTGTGCTAGTAACTAAGAAATAGTAACTAGTTATAGTTACTAGTTACTTCATTCAAAATTAACTCAATTACTTTGTTGATTACTTACACCAAAAATGAATGCGTTATCCTTAAAAGTCAATTTTTAGTTACTTTTTTAAAGAACGTTCTTTAATGTTCCCATTAAAGGATAGGACCTTCGAACCAGCTTACATTTGACTAAAAGGTTTTTGTTATTATGCTCAACTAAAGTGAGATAATGAGCATATTTCCATTTTGAGAAACTCGTCTTGCTCAAGCCTTGACTCGCCATTAGTCCCGCACATACTTGAATAAACGGAAACACGCACACAGTGCGGCATCTTCGTGTTTACATTTGTTGGCATCCACCAATCCTACAATGCGCCACTGCTGTAAACAGGTTACGCTGTAGGCTACATTTCAGCCAAAATGAATTCTTTTAAAAAGTAATGGACAACCGCACCATATGATAAGGGTAATGGAGTGACTTTATTTAAATAGTAATGCGTTAGAGTAACGCGTTACTGTCCAACACTGGTCATAACACTCAACCACATGGCATGCTAAATATAAATTCGACAGCAGACTGAGTTAGGATAAAATGCACAGTAGTAAGAAATGGAAGAGAAATAAAACATATTGTCTAGATAATTGACTGTGAATGCATTAAACTTGTTGGTGCCAAATTTTTTATTTATTAATTTATTTTTTTAAATTGTGCCTCTTTTTTCTTTATAGATAAATCAACATGCCCTCTCCCAGGTAAAACTACCCAATAACTACTACAGGGTGTACAGTCTAAATAATGTTCTTTTAATTTTTAATTTCTCTTATCATGCTATACTGTACTTAATGGAATTTTCTTCACAGTTCTCCTGGCTGATTATCTGATTGAGGTTGAGATTAGTGCAGTAGACGTAACTGTCCAGAATCTACTGAGGAACATTTTGGAAAGTAGCAATTTACCCTTAATATACAATGACATCAGTATCACTGATATTAACATCACTACAGGTAACTAATTTTATAGTTTTTGTTAAATCTTCTAGATAAAATCTGTCAGAGATCATTATAGACTTATGTTATTATATGAGTCAACATTATGTATGCATTATGTATATATTATTAAATATTTTAATGCAATGATGTATGCTCATGTCACATAGTTAGAATTCACTTTAATTAATCTTTAAGCATTGTTTAAAAAAACATAAAAACACCATAATTTCAAGAAAACCACACCTTATAATGTTTTATGTTGTTCCACAGTGTGCAGTTTGACTGGTACTGAATATCAGTGCAGGTGTGAGGATCAGTATTTCTGGCCATGTGAAAAATGCACACTATATGGATCTTGTAATAATGTAACCAATACGTCGTGTGGCTGCATCAACGCTTTACCAAAAGATGGACACTTCTGCCAACCAATCAACGAGCTGATGAGTATGTATAATATGTAACATGAATTATAAGCTGAGAGCAGGGTCAAAGATGTCCTTATCGCTTACCCATGATCTCACTTCCGATATTTATCCATTTATTTTTAAAATTGTACCATGTCTTTTCTTTACAGATAACACTGCGTGCCCCACTGAGCCACTCCCAGGTAAAACTATGCTAATAAATTCTACATGATGTACAGAGTCCCAATGTTCATTTAATTTATCTTAAAATGATATATTTAAATGGATTTTATTTCATGGTTCTCCAAGCTGATTATCTGATTGAGGTTGAGATTGCTGCAGCAGACATATATATTCAGTATCTACTGAGGAACCTTTTGGAGAGAAGCAATTTAACCTTAATAAACAGTGACATCAGTATCACTGACATTAACATCACTACAGGTATCCGACTTTAAATTTTATATTAAACCTTATAGACAAAATCTGTCAGAGATCATTATATATTTGTGTTTTATCAGGAATCATCATTATGTGTGTCACTGTGTCATTATTTTAAAACATTCGCTTACAACGTTAATGGAGTTATGTAAGCTCTATTATTTGTTTTTCCTTAATTAATCTATAAGCTTTATTAACAAAAAAATAGAATTTGTTTTTTCTAAATGTTCAAAGAAAACATAATCATAAGAAAACCACACCTTATGCTTTATTCTGTTCCACAGTGTGCAGTTTGACTGGTACTGATTATCAGTGCAGGTGTGAGAATCAGTATTTCTGGCCATGTGAAAAATGCACACTATATGGATCTTGTAATAACGTAACCAATACGTCATGTGGCTGCATCAACGCTTTACCAAAAGATGGACACTTCTGCCAACCAATGAATGAGCTGATGAGTATGTATAATATGTAACATGAATTATAAACTGAGAGCAGAGTCAAGGATGTTTTTAGCGCTTACCCATGATCTCACTTCCGGGCCGTAACAATCCCAGTCACCCAGGTGCTCCAACTGGCCCCTTTTGCTACAAGAGTCCAGTATCGTGTGGACAAGGTATGCTGGTGTCCCGTCCTCTTCCAAGGGCAGAGGAGGAGAGGCGTTGTTACTGGAGTGAGGAGGTTTTAGGACGGAAGCATAGAATGTCCGGCATATGCTGTAATGGGCTGGCAGTTGTCGTCTGTATGTTATCGGGTTTATTTGTCAGAAAACTTTAAAGGGCCCAATGTACCTGGGGTTCAGGTTTTGGCATGGGAGTATAAGGTCTAGGTTCTTAGTTGATAGCCATACCATTTGTCCTGGTAGGTAGGGGACATGGGGGTGCCTTCTGCGATTAGTTTGGATGCATTGTCTGCGCACAGATCATTGTAAACCTATATGCTCAGTCTCCAAGGTTTCTCTGTTCTGTTGATAAAAATCGTCTACTGTGCAAACATTCAAGGGCTCCTCTGACAAGGAGAACAGGGGTGGTTGGTAACCAAGAACACACTAGAACAGTGTGAGACCAGATGGCCCCCGAAACAGAGAGTTTTGTGCATACCTGGCCCATGAAATTAATTGGCTCCAATCCTGTTGTTCATTTTTGCAATAGATTTTCAGGTAGCTGTCCAGCTCCTGATTATTGTGCTTGGCCATTGGCTTAGGGGTGATAGCTAGATTTAAGGCTCACATGTATGCCCAGCTTCTTACCGAACACCTCCCAGACCCTGGATGTGAACTGCATCCAGCTGTCAAAAACAATATCCTTTCAGATGCTGAAGCAGCGGGATACACTATATGTTTGAATAGATCCGTAGCTGTTTCCATCACCATAGGTAGCCCTCGAAGGATGATGAGTCTGCAGGCCTTCAAAAACAGATTCATTTCTACCAGAACCGCCATGAAACCCTGGGAACTAGGGAGGTCAGTGACGTAATATATCGAGAGATGGGACGATGGTATTTCAGGTACTGGCCGGGGTTCTATGAGGCCTGAAGGCTACTGACAAGGTGTGTGGATCTGGGCAAAGATGTGGCAAAAGTCGACATATGCTCTGACATCCTTGGTCATGGAGGGCAACGAGAAAGCATTTCTGAGCATGTTTAAGGTTCTCTGAATGGCAGGGTGTCCTGAGCTAGGTGCGGTATGTACCCACTTTAAGGTGCATTGAGGGAGTGCAGTTCCAAGGATTTCCAAGTTGCCAATGTCATAGTTAGTTTCTGCTGGGGTTAACTTGCAGGAGAAAAGTATCAGTGGTGATGCTCCTGGGTTTCTGTTTAATTGGTAAAACACTGTGCCGATCCTGCTACACAAAGTATCAGCTTCCAGAGTAAATAGGCTGAAGTGATCGGGCTGGCAGAGGATGAGGCCCGTGGTGAATATTGTTGAGTAATTTAAAGGCTTGTTAAGCAGCCTCGAACCACTAAAGTTTTTTGGGTTTCCTTTTTAATATTGAAGTGACGATGTGAAGAACATAGCTTAGAGGTTGGGTATAAACACCTGGTTGTGAACCGGAACTGTACCGGGAAGGTAAATACATTGGCTCCCTCCCATGGGTAGGTGGATGCTTTGCAGGTGTAATTGTAACAGTAAACCACCACCACATGACATGCTCAATATAAAAAGGACAACAGACTCACTAAAGGTAAAATGCACAATAGTGAGGAATGAAAGAGAAATAGCACATATTCTTTAGATATTTCTCTCTGAATGCATTAAACTAGTTGATATCAAATTTGATATTTATCCATTTATTTTTAAAATTGTACAATGTCTTTTCTTTACAGACAACACTGCGTGCCCCACTGAGCCACCCCCAGGTAAAACTATGCCAATAACTTCTACATAACGTACAGAGTCTCACCAATGTTCATGTAATTTTAATTTCTCTTAAGTTTATATATTTAAATGGATTTTATTTCATGGTTCTCCAAGCTGATTATCTGATTGAGGTTGAGATTGCTGCAGCAGACATATATGTTCAGTATCTACTGAGGAACCTTTTGGAGAGAAGAAATTTAACCTTAATAAACAGTGACATCAGTATCACTGACATTAACATCACTACAGGTATCCGACTTTAAATTTTATATTAAATCTTATAGACAAAATCTGTCGCAGATCATTATCTACTTGTGTTTTAATATGAATCATCATTATATGTGTCTCTGTGTCATTATCTTAAAATATTCACTTACAATTTTAATGGAGTTATGTAAGCTCTTGTCAGATAGTTAGATTATTTGTTTCTCCTTAATTAATCTATAAGCTTTATTAACAAAAAAAATAGATTTTTTTCTCTAAATGTTCAAAGAAAACATAATCATAAGAAAACCATAACTTATAATATTTTATTCTGTTCCACAGTGTGCAGTTTGACTGGTACTGATTATCAGTGCAGGTGTGAGAATCAGTATTTCTGGCCGTGTGAAAAATGCACACTATATGGATCTTGTAATAACGTAACCAATACATCATGTGGCTGCATCAACGCTTTACCAAAAGATGGACACTTCTGTCAACCAATGAATGAGCTGATGAGTATGTATATTATGTAACATGAATTATAAACTGAGAGCAGGGTCAAGGATGTTTTTAGCGCTTACCCATGATCTCACTTCCGGGCCGTAACAATCCCAGTCACCCAGGTGCTCCAACTGGCCCCTCTTGCTACAAGAGTCCAGTATCGTGTGGACAAGGTATGCAGGTGTCCCGGCCTCTTCCAAGGGCAGAGGAGGAGAGGCGTTGTTACTGGAGTGAGGAGGTTTTAGGACGGAAGCATAGAATGTCCGGCATATGCTATAATGGGCTGGCAGTTGTCGTCTGTATGTTATCGGGTTTATTTGTCAGAAAACTTTAAAGGGCCCAATGTACCTGGGGTTCAGGTTTTGGCATGGGAGTATAAGGTCTAGGTTCTTAGTCGATAGCCATACCATTTGTCCTGGTAGGTAGGGGACATGGGGGTGCCTTCTGCGATTAGTTTGGATGCATTGTCTGCGCACAGATCATTGTAAACCTATATGCTCAGTCTCCAAGGTTTCTCTGTTCTGTTGATAAAAATCGTCTACTGTGCAAACATTCAAGGGCTCCTCTGACAAGGAGAACAGGGGTGGTTGGTAACCAAGAACACACTAGAACAGTGTGAGACCAGATGGCCCCTGAAACAGAGAGTTTTGTGCATACCTGGCCCATGAAATGAATTATCTCCAATCCTGTTGTTCATTCTTGCAATAGATTTTCAGGTAGCTGTCCAGCTCCTGATTATTGTGCTTGGCCATTGGCTTAGGGGTGATAGCTAGATTTAAGGCTCACATGTATGCCCAGCTTCTTACCGAACACCTCCCAGACCCTGGATGTGAACTGCATCCAGCTGTCAAAAACAATATCCTCTCTGATGCTGAAGCAGCGGGATACACTATATGTTTGAATAGAACCGTAGCTGTTTCCATCACCATAGGTAGCCCTCTTAGGATGATGAGTCTGCAGGCCTTCAAAAACAGATTCATTTCTACCAGAACCGCCGTGAAACCCTGGGAACTAGGGAGGTCAGTGACTTAATCTATCGAGAGGTGGGACGATGGTATTTCAGGTACTGGCTGGGGTTCTGTGAGGCCTGAAGGCTGCTGACAATGTGTGTGGATCTGGGCACAGACATGGCAAAAGTCAACATATACTCTGACATCCCTGGCCATGGAGAGCAACGAGAAGGCATTTCTGAGCTTGTTTAAGGTTCTCTGAATGGCTGGGTGTCCTGAGATAGGTGCGGTATTGTATGTGCAGTTGGGACGTAAGGACTTGGAAGCTTGCTGGGACCCGTCATCTCCACTGGACTAGTGTCTCTTTTATGGACAGGATTTCCCAGTTGACAATGTCATGGGTAGTTTCTGCTGTGGTTAACTTGCAGGAGAAAAGGCCCAGTGGTGAAGCTTCTCTGGGTCTCTGTTTAATTGGTAAAACACTGTGCCGATCCTGCAACACAAAGTATCTGCTTCCAGAGTAAATAGGCTGAAGTGGTCCGGCTGGCAGAGGATGGGGGGCCTTGGTGAATATTTTTGAGTATTTCAAAGGCTTGTTAAGCAGCCTCGAACCACTAAAGTTTTTTGGGATTCCCTTTTAATAGTTAAGTGACGATGTGAAGAACGTAGCTTAGAGGTTGCGTATAAACACCTGGTTGTGAACTGGAACTGTACCGGGAAGGTTAATAAATTGGTGAGGGCTCCCTCCCATGGGTAGGTGGATGCTTTGCAGGTGTAATTGTAACAATAAACTATGACCACATGACATGCTAAATATAAAAAGGACAACAGACTCACTAAAGGTAAAATGCACAATAGTGAGGAATGAAAGAGAAATATCACATATTATTTAATTATTTGTCTCTGAATGCATTAAACTAGTTGATTTCAAATTTGATATTCATCCATTTATTTTTAATATTGTACCATGTCTTTTCTTTACAGATAAAACTGCCTGCCCCACTGAACCACTCCCAGGTAAAACTATGCCTATAACTTCTATATGACGTACATAGTCTCACCAATGTTCAAGTAATTTCAATTTCTCTTAAAATGATATATTTAAATGGATTTAATTTCATGGTTCTCCAAGCAGATTATCTGATTGAGGTTGAGATTGCTGTAGCAGACATATATATTCAGTATCTACTGAGGAACCTTTTGGAGAGAAGCAATTTAACCTTAATAAACAGTGACATCAGTATCACTGACATTAACATCACCACAGGTATCCGACTTTAAATTTTATATTAAATCTTATAGACAAAATCTGTCAGAGATCATTATATACTTGTGTTTTAATATGAATCATCAATATATGTGTCTCTGTGTCATTATCTTAAAATATTCACTTACAATTTTAATGGAGTTATGTAAGCTCATGTCAGATAGTTAGATTATTTGTTTCTCCTTAATTAATCTATAAGCTTTATTAACAAAAAAAAATAGATTTTTTTTCTCTAAATGTTCAAAGAAAACATAATCATAAGAAAACCACACCTTATAATCTTTTATTCTGTTCCACAGTGTGCAGTTTGACTGGTACTGATTATCAGTGCAGGTGTGAGAATCAGTATTTCTGGCCGTGTGAAAAATGCAGACTATATGGATCTTGTAATAACGTAACCAATTCATCGTGTGGCTGCATCAACGCTTTACCAAAAGATGGACACTTCTGCCAACCAATGAATGAGCTGATGAGTATGTATAATATGTAACATGAACTAGATTTGTAAAGTTCGTCATGACAACTTTGATGTTGGCTTTGACAATGCAAAGGCTGGTGGTCTTTGGAGGCGAGTGGACATAAGGTTCAGTGTTACTTTTGGAAGCAAGTAGACAGAAAGCTAGGGTGCCAAAACATTTGGAGGTAAGTGGAGACGAGCATGTGACGTCATCTGAATACTCTTGAGGTAGTTCCCCACATTTGGCTGTTTTGATATGTCACATGTCCATGTTGTTCTAATTATTTTTTTTTCATGTGACATCACGTGACGTGACCAGAATACACATGAAGCAGTTCTCATTGATCTGAGTGTTTTGATACATCACATGTCCATGTTGTAAAAAGCTTTTTGATTTAGCATATATTTGGGGCTGGGCTGCGGCACAACCGAAAGGCCAGTCGATACACCAATTTAAAATCTTGTTCAGAGTATCAACAGAAAGGAGCTGGCCGAGAATGGTGTAGACAGTTCTAAAGCTTGATGAGTTATAAACCTCAAAAGTTTATAATGGGAGTCTATGGGAAAAAAGGCCAATTTGAGACCTGGTACCGGAAGTACCGGTACTCGGATCGCTTAGAAAAGTAAGAGCAACAAACTTCAGACCAGAGTCTACAACATATCCGATTTAGGTGCATGTGACTCGACAGCCCTAGGAAGAGTTACTCTTGATAAATTTTTGTCTAAGCTTAAATAGGAAAACAGAATGTTTACATAAATATAAGTCAAGCTCGGCTTTCAGCTGATGTCAATTTTCTAACCCCGCCCATCAGCTGATCTGATTCCTAAGCGCGCTATTGGTCCATTTCAAACAGGGCACCCTATTTAAATTCTTTTTTCAGTCTGTCTGCTTGGCTGTTTCCTCTGCATTGCTGCAACTGCAATTTAAACTTGGTGGCTATTTGGAGTTTAAACCAGAAGCTATCTTCTTTTGTGGGGCTGCTGCCTCTGTTTGCTGCTGCTGTTCAAACTTGACGGCTAATTAGAGTTTAAACCAAATCTCCTTTTAGTTTCACGAAATTGGACTATAAGAGGTCATGATTACTATTAGTAGACTTGAGCCGAAAAGGAGGTTTGATGACGCTTTGACCTTACGGTAAATCGATACGGCGCGCATGTTCGTGTACAGTATAATAGTGCATTTGTTGAGCCGGAAGGGCGGGCGCGTTGTACAGTCTGTTAGGCTATGCTTCGATATGCTATGCATGTTATGCTATGCTAGGTTATATTATTGTATGTTACGCTATGTTATAAGATGAGGTTATGCTATGCTTTTGCTACGCATGTCACGATGGGTCATGCCATGCTTGCTTTGCTAGACTAGATTACCTCATGCTTGGTAATGCTATGCCTCGATATGCTTTGCTATGCCAGCTCGTTATGTTATGGGGCTGTTTCCTCTGCATTGCTGCTGCTGCGAGTTAAATTTGGCGGCTATTAGAGATTAAACCGCAAGTTATCTCCTTTTGTGTTCGCGATATGGCACTATAAGAGGTCGTGATTACTATTAGTATACTCGAGCCATAGGGGACGTTTTGAAAACGCTTTGAACTTACGGTAAATCGATATGGCACGCATGTTCATGTGTCTAATGGTGCGTTTGTTGAGCCGGAAGCGACCGGGCTGGTGTGTTGTACAGTCTGTTATGCTAGGTAGGCTACGCCTTGCTAGGCTATGTTGCATTTTGCTAGGCTAGGCCAGGCTAGGTTACGTTACGCTATGTTATGACTCGCTAGGCTGTTATGATACGTTATGCTATGCCTCACTAGGCTATGTTAGGTGAAAGTGACGTGACATACGGCTAAGTATGGTGAACCATACTCAGAATTCGTTCTCTGTATTTGACCCATCCAAAGTGCACACACACAGCAGTGATCACACACACCGTGAACACACACCCGGAGCAGTGGGCAGCCATTAATGCTGCGGCCCCCGGGGAGCATTTGGGGTGTTCGGTGCCTTGCTCAAGGGCACCTCAATCGTGGCCGGACCGAGACTCAAACCCACAACCTTAGGATTACAAGTCAGACTCTCTACCCATTAGGCCACGACTTGTTATGCTATGCCTCACTAGGCTATGTTAGGTTACATTATGCTATGCCCTGTTAAGCTATGTTAGGTTATGCTATGCCTCGCTAGGCTATGTTGGGTTACGTTATGCTATCCCCTGCTAGGCTGTGTTACATTATGCTATACCTCGCTAGGCCAGGTTAGGTTACGTTTCCCTATGTTATGCCTCGTTAGGCTGTTATGATACGTTATGCTATGCCTCACTAGGCTATGTTAGGTTACGTTATGCCATGCCTTGCTAGGCTATGTTAGGTTACGTTATGCCCTGCTAGGCTATGTTACGTTATGTTATGCTATGTCTCGCTAGGCTATGTTAGGTTACATTATGCTATGCCCTGTTAAGCTATGTTAAGTTACGGTATGCTATGCCCTGCTAGGCTATGTTATGCTATGCCTCGCTAGGCTATGTTAGGTTACTTTATGCCATGCCCTGCTAGGCTATGTTGGGTAATGTTATTCCCTGCTAGGCTATGTTACGTTATGTTATGCTATGTCTCACTGGGCTATGTTAGGTTACGTTACATTATCCCTTGCTAGGCTATGTTATGTTATGTTATGCTATGCCTTGCTAGGCTATGTTAGGTTACTTTATGCTTTGCCCTGCTAGGCTATGTTACATTATGCTATGCCTCACCAGGCTATGTTAGGTTCCGTTATGCTATGCCCTGCTATGTTAGGTTCCGTTGTGCTATGCCCTGCCAAGCTATGTTAGGTTCCGTTATGCTATGCCCTGCCAAGCTATGTTAGGTTCCGTTATGCTATGCCCTGCGAAGCTACGATAGGTTCCGTTATGCTATGCCCTGCTAAGATGTGTTAGGTTCCGTTATGCTATGCCCTGCTAACCTACGATAGGTTACGTTTTGCTATGCCCTGCTAAGCTATGTTATGTTATGCTATGTTAGGCCCCGTTGGCTGTTATGATACGTTATGCTATGCCTCGCTAGGCTGTGTTATGGTGCTTGGTGCTGTGCCTTGCTGGGCTTGTTTTGTTGGGTTGTGCTGTGCCTTGCTAGGCCGTGTTAGGTTACGTTACTCTATGTTGTGCCTCGCTAGGCTGTTGTGATACGTCAGGCTGTGCCTCGATAGGCTGTGGTGATACATTGTGCTGTGCCTTGCTAGGCGATGTTAGGTTACGTTGCGCTATGTTATGCCTCGCTAGGCTGTGTTATGGTGTGTTGTGTTGTGCCTTGCTGGGCTATGTTGTGTTGCATTGCTAGGCCGTGTTAGGTAACGTTGTGATGCATTATGCTATGCCTCGCTAGGCTGTGTTATGGTGTGGTGTTCTGTGCTTTGCTGGGCTATGTTGTGTTGCATTGCGGTTGGCTGTGCATTGCTAGGCCGTGTTGGGTAACGTTACCATATGTTGTGCCTTGCTAGACTGTTGTGATGCGTTATGCTGTGCCTCGATAGGCTGTGTTGTGATACTGTACGTTGTGCTATGCTCCGCTGGGCTGTGTTATGGTACAGTATATTGTGCTGTGCCTCGCTAGGCTATGTTGTGTTGCGTTGCGTTATTCTATGCCTTGCTAGGCCATGTTAGGTTACGTTGCACTGTGTACCTCGCTAGGCTGTTATGATGCGTTAGGCCATGCCTGCTAGGCGTTTACGTTGTGCTGTGCCTCACTAGGCTATTATATGTTGTGCCATGCCTTGTTGGGCTGTGTTTGTTACATTGTGCTGTGCCCTGCTGGGCTGTGTTGGGTTGCGCTGTGCTATGTTGTGTTGCGTGGTGCTGTTGTAATGCGTTGTGCTGTGCCTCGCTGGGCTGTAGTGATACGTTATGCGGTGCCTTGCTAGGCGTTATTTTGCATTGTGCTGTGCCTTGCCGGGCTGTGTTGCGTTACCTTATGATATGCCTTGCTGGGCTGTGTTGGGTTGCGTAACGCTGGGTTATGCCTTGCTGGGCTGTGCTTCGCTGGGCTGTTGTAATGCCTTATGCCATGCATTGCTGGGCATTATATTGCGTTGTTCTAGGACTCTCTAGGCCGTTATGGTGCGTTTTGCCATGCCTTGCTAGGCGTTGTTACATTATACGATGCCTCACTAGGCTATGGTATGTTGTGCTATGCCCTACTAGGCAGTTATGATATGATATGCCATGACTTGCTAGGCGTTATGTTGCATCACGCTGTGCCTTGCTAGGCTGTTGTGATATGTTATGCCATGCCTTGCTAGGCTGTTATGATACGTTATGCAGGAAATATTTACTGGCAAATGGTTTAACTTCTTAACTTGACATGGGTAAATTTTAGCCAGCAATGAAAATGAAAAGCTTGATTAAATTTCTCTCCTCTCTTTACGAGTGTCCAGCGAAAGATAGTGACCTTTGGATTGATAATCAATGGCTCCTGGCCCTGCTTGTATTGTTTCTGTTCGTTACAAATTAATTAATTAATTAATTAATTAATAAAGTAAATGTTTCAAAGCTGGAAAGGCCCCGAGAACATCCTAACCGCTGCTTCTTCAATTATTTAATAGCTGGACTTATCCAAGGTTTTCGCAGGTTTGGTTGACTACTCATTAGTTTTCCTATAATTTGCTTTCTGCCGTTAAAGAACCTGAAATTGTTGGAAAAGGAAGTTAAGACTGGATTTCTTGTTGGGTCTTTTGGAAGTCTCCTTTCTTGGGTTGTTGGATGGATCCTAGAGCTAGAGATGGCTACTCGGGATATTCAGGGAGGAGGCACTTGGTTCTCGTGTTCTGTTTGTGATTGAGCTAGCTCTGCTGCTGCTATGCTACCTCTCCTCCTCTGCTGCTGCTAGCTCTCCTTTTCTGCTGCTGCTAGCTCTCCTCCTCTGCTGCTGTCCCTAAGGTAGCTGAACCAGGAGTGGAACGTTAAAGGTTCTGGTTGCTCCTTGGGAAATTGGGATGGCATGATGTTCATGATGATCTGGAGTCTTCTGCAGCCTTGAATCGTATACAGGCACTGAGCCTTCCATTGGTTTTGGGGGGGTTTAATGGCCAGTGGTTGCTAGTAAATGGTAAAGGAACTGCTTTCCGTGCCTGATAACATGTCCTCTTCTCTGTTGGTATTTAACTAATAAGTTTGGCTAGTGAAAAGCTCGCTTTAATCCTCTGCTGGCTCTTCAGTTAGCATGAAGAGCTAGGGAGGATTGCCTGGCATGGTCTGTTTGGGGGGGATTTTGTCTGGCTGCTTTCCCAGTTAATGGGAGATTGTCTCCCCACGAAGCTGCTGCTGTTCCCTGACTAGCTTTCATGGAGCTCATGAAAAGGAAGGGGAATTCAGAACAGAGCCATACCGCCAAATGTAAATTTCATAAGCTTGCAAATAAAAAATTTAAATATTTCAAAGAATTGTCTTTATTTTGACTCAAGTGGTCCTGACTGAATTATAATTATAAGCTGAGAGCAGAGTCAAGGATGTCCTTAGCACTTACCCATGATCTCACTTCTGGGCCATACCCCGCCCAGTCATCCAGGTGCTCCAACTGGCCCCTCTTGCTACAAGAGTCCAGTATCATGTGGACAAGGTATGCTGGTGTCCCATCCTTTTACAAGGGCAGAGGAGTGCTTTATGGTGCTTTAAACCTCTACTCTTCTCTAATTTAACCATCTCTTCTTTTGAATTTCATGCCATTTCAGTTACCTCTCCTATCAACCTTGTTATCATTGTTGTCTACCGCCCTCCTGGTCCCCTAGGAAACTTCCTGGAAGAAATGGACTCACTGCTTAGTGCTTTCCCTTCCGATAGCTCCCCTCTGACAGTGCTTGGTGACTTCAACCTCCCCTCTGACAAGCTACATTCTTCTTCCCTCCTGTCTCTTCTCGACTCTTTCTCCCTCACACTCAACAGCTACATCCCCACACACAAAGGAGGCAATGTCCTGGACCTGGTTTTCACCCGTCCTTCTCCAGCTACAGATGTGACTGCTACCCCACTCCACGTCTCTGATCATCACCTGGTATCCTTCACCATCACTCTACCTATCTTACCTAAAACTACCTCTCACCCCCTTGCTCTTACTCGCCGCAACCTTCACTCTGTCTCACCTTCATCTGTAGCTTCTGGCACTCTTTCTTCCCTTCCTGATGCTAAGTCTTTTTCCTCACTACCCTTAGACTCAGCCACAGATACTTTCCTCTCATCTCTTTCCTCAACTATGGACTCCCTCTGCCCTATGTTCGCTAAACCCAAGAAAACTTCTTCTTCTGCTCCTTGGCTTTCAGATGTGCTGCGCAACAATCGAAGAGAGCTAAGATCATCAGAGAGAAAGTGGAAGAAATCACAACTTGATGCAGATCTTGATTTTTACAGAACACTTCTTGTCAAGTTCTCCTCAGATGTGACTTCTGCCAAGACTTCCTTCTACAAGGAAAAGCTTGAAGCTTCCTCACATGACCCTCGGAAATTCCACAACATCATCTCTTCTCTGCTCAACCCCCCGGCTCCACCTTCTTCATCCTCCCTGACTGCAGAAGACTTTGCTTCTTTCTACCAGGAGAAGATTGAGGAAATCTGCCGGACCTTCACTTCAGCCCCGACTGCACTTACATCTCAGAGTATGGATTCCCCTACACCTTCGTTGTCACATTTTTCAACTGTGGCAGCAGAAGAGATTTTACAACTCATCCAGTCCTGCAATCCTACCACCTGCCCATTGGATCCACTCCCTACCACTATGCTCCAGACCATCTCACAAGACCTCTTGCCCTTCATTTCTACTATCGTCAATAGATCCATAGCATCTGGTCAGGTACCAACTACTTTCAAGAGAGCAAGGGTTATTCCCATCCTAAAGAAACCTGCTCTGGATCCATCAGACATCAGTAACTACAGACCGGTATCACTTCTCTCATTTCTTTCAAAAATTCTTGAACGCATTGTCTATAATCAACTGTCTGTCTATCTCTCACAGAACAACCTCCAAGATCCCAAACAGTCTGGCTTTAAAGCAGCTCACTCTACAGAGACAGCCCTTTTGGATGTCTCTGAGAAGCTACATACTGCTAGATCAGCCAAACTATCATCCGTCCTTATCCTCCTTGACCTTTCAGCAGCGTTTGATACGGTCAACCACAAGACTCTCTTATCCTCCCTCAAGAGTCTTGGGATTTGCGGATCAGCTTGGGAATGGTTTGCCTCCTACCTGGAAGGACGCTCATATCAAGTAACATGGAGGGGAGTGACATCTGCTCCACGCAGACTCTCCACTGGCGTCCCACAGGGCTCAGTACTTGGTCCTCTTCTTTTCTCCTTGTATACTCACTCTCTTGGTGAAGTTATTTCATCACATGGGTTCTCTTACCACTGCTATGCTGATGATACACAACTTATCTTCTCTTTCCCACCCTCAGATGCCACAGCTTCTGACCGGATCTCAGCATGTCTGGCAGAAATTTCATCATGGATGACTGCTCATCAGTTAAAGCTCAATCCTAGCAAAACTGAACTGCTGTTCATCCCAGGTGATCCATCCCCAGGTCACGATCTTGCTATATCCTTGCACAACGATCTGATCTCCCCTTCAGCCACAGCTCGCAACCTTGGGGTAACCATGGACAATCAACTGTCCTTTTCCTCTCATGTTGCAAATGTGACTCGCTCATGTCGGTTTCTTCTCTACAACATTAGAAGGATTCGGCCATTTTTGTCCACACAGACTGCCCAGGTACTTGTTCAGTCTCTTGTCATTTCTAGACTGGATTACTGCAATGCACTGCTGGCAGGTCTACCTATGAACGCAATCCGTCCTCTGCAAATGATCCAAAATGCAGCTGCCCGGCTTGTTTTCAACCTGCCAAAGTTCTCGCATACCACCCCGCTACTGCGATCCCTCCACTGGCTTCCGGTAGCTGCACGCATCCGGTTCAAAACACTGATGCTGGCCTACAAAGCCAAAAATGGACCAGCCCCCTCTTACCTCAAAGCCCTCATCATTCCTCGCACTGCACCCCGCAACCTCCGATCTACCAGCACTGCTCGACTGGTTCCACCATCTCTCAGGGTAAGAGGCAAGTATACTACAAGACTCTTCTCTGTACTGGCACCAAGGTGGTGGAATGAACTTCCCATAGAGGTCCGGACAGCCGAGTCACTGGCTATTTTCAAGCGGCGGTTGAAGACCTACTTATTCAGGAAGCACTTCAACTAGCACTTCTTTCCTTATCTTTTGCATTTTAAAAAAAAAAAAAAAAAAAAAAAAAAAAAAAAAAAAAAAATTGACACTTTTTCATTGTAACTTTGAACAAATGTTTTAAACTCATGGTATCTTAAGTATGTAACCTAGTGAACCAGCATTAATGTATTCAGTGTTAGAGATTTAAGCACTTATGTACGTCGCTCTGGATAAGGGCGTCTGCCAAATGCTGTAAATGTAAATGTAAATGTAGGAGGAGAGGCATTGTTACCGGAGTGACTAGGTTTTAGGACGGAAGCATAGAATGATGGGCATACAGTATGCTGTAATTGGCTGGTAGTTGCTGTCTGTATGTTGTAGCGATTTTGGCTCGCGAAGCAAGGTAAACGTTTATAAGTAACTATAATGTGTTATAGTGACTTCTTCTAAATATTTTAACCTAAGTTGAAATTAACGGTAATGGAATTAACGTTACACTTATTTGGTCTGTTCGTCTGGCGAACAGGCCGTGTAACCTTTATTAATTCTATGAAGGCAGTATCTTCCCGGCCAAGAAAGATTCGCTTCCCATTTACTTTATACCGTAATTTAAATTGAATTAACTTAATAGAGCATGTAGTTCAGACCTGATGTTGCAGGTACCTTAATTTGTGAGCGATACTCAGAGACAAATCATCTGTGGCTCAAAATTATGACATTTAATGAATGAGACAAACACAACATAAAACTAACTACACAAACAAACAAAAGAAATAGGGAAAACGAAAATGAAAATAAAATAAAACAAAAGAAATTAAAATTGGGGAAAGGGAGGAAGAGACTGGAAAGAAGAAACTAGAGAAAGGAAGGAAAGGAATGGCAAGCTTAGACTCAAAAATTAATCACACCCTACTTAAAATTACGCATCTAAACTGGTTGGTAAAGGAAACAGTTACTTGCATTGGCTTACTGCACAAGAGTCCGGATGCAACAGAGAAATCTCTGAAAAGTCAGTTAGGGTGGGGTCAGACGTTCTTCCAAGTTCTCCTGAAGATCAGAGCAGTTGTCGTTCTTGGAAGTGAAGCTTGCTGGAACTTCTTTGAAGGAAGATGGAGTCGTCTTCAAGCTATTCCGAAAGTCTGACCACGGATTAGTGGTGTTTGTGACAATTTAAAGGTCGTGAACTCCACCCATCTTTGGGGAGATGACCAATACTTCGGTCAAGATTTTGGAGGGAAAAACTCCCTTTGTTTCAGGTGTCTGTGGGCGTGGTTTAGCTATCAAACTTTTAGATGACTTTAAAGTTTGATCCAGGGTATATTAAGACGGTATGGCACCTTTCGTGCTCAAATAAAATACACCATTGTTTTGAAAAACAAGTAACCGATAATTTAGTGGTCATTTGGATACTAAACATGAAGGGTAATGGCGGTATAAAGGCAGCGGTACATTACATACATAGATCAGTAATCGAAGGGTAACTGATGTTAATACGATATTGTGTTGTTATAAAGGCAGAGAAACAAAAGGAAACACAAAACAAAATGCACTTTCCTTAGGGAAGTAAAAAGATAGAAAACGATAGCTTCGTATACATTCTGACATCGGACCTTAAAGGGGCATACAGCATTAGAACAGGTATACATTAACATGCCATGATCAGTAATTGGAGTATAACTGATCTTAAATACAATGTTGTTTCTGACACATGAATAAAATACACCCTTGTCAGGAAAGTAAGGAGCAAATAATTTTAAGTCAGGCAAGCCTTCCTTAAAAGAAGAAACCATTACAAAAAGGGTTATAAGAATGTGAACCTTAGAGTATCTTATCTTCGGGTTTTATTAGTAAACGGAATGTCTCATTGTGGTTTTTTGTGTGTGTGTGTGTGTGTGTGTGTGTGTGTGTGTGTGTGTGTGTGTGTGTGTGTTCTGTTTGAGGGCCCCTATGAGTTCAATTGGAGGAGCCACATGGGGTTATCTGATCTTTGTGTAGGCTCCAGACATTCTGGAGCCAGGTGTGTGTGTAAAACTGGGTTGCTCATCGGTTAATTGAGGAGTTGCTGTTGAAATTTAGGGTGCCTGGGACATGAAATCTAAAATGACCTGTACCAGACGCTACAATGTTATCGGGTTAATTTGTCTGAAAATTTTGAAGGGCCCAATGTACCTGGGGTTCAGGTTTTGGCATGGGAGTTTAAGGCTTGGTTCTCAGTCGATAGCCATACGATTTGTCCTGGTAGGTAGGGGACATGGGGGTGCCTTCTGTGGTTAGCTTGTATGCATTGTCTGTGCACAGATCATTGTAAACCCATATGCTCAGTCTCCAAGGTTTCTCTGCTCTGTTGATAAAAATCGTCTACTGTGCAAACATTCAAGGGCTCCTCTGACAAGGAGAACAGGGGTGGTTGGTAACCAAGAATACACTAGAACAGTATGAGACCAGATGGCCCCCGTAACAGAGAGTTTTGTGCATACCTGGCCCACGAAATTAATTGGCTCCAATCCTGTTGTTCATTTCTGCAATAGATTTTCAGGTAGGTGCCCAGCTCCTAATTATTGTGCTCCACCTGGCCATTGGCTTAGGGGTGATAGCTGGACGTAAGGCTCACATGTATGTCCAGCTTCTTACGGAAAACACCTCCCAGACCCTGGATGTGAACAATATCCTCTCAGATGCCGAAGCAGCGGGATACAGTATGTTTTTGAATAAAATCGTGGCTGTTTCCATTGACATAGGTAGCCCTCTTAGGATGCTGAGTCTGCAGGCGCTGTTCAAAAACAGATTAATATCTACCAGAACCACCATGAAACCCTGGGAACTAGGGAGGTCAGTTACTTAATCTATCGAGAGGTGGGACCATGGTATTTCAGGTACTGGCTGGGGTTGTATGAGGCCTGAAGGCGTGGCAAAAGTCGATATATGCTCTGACATCCCTGGCCATGGAGGGCAACGAGAAAGCATTTCTGAGCATGTTTAAGGTTCTTTGAATGGCAGGGTGTCCTGAGCTAGGTGCAGTATGTACCCACTTTATGGTGCATTGAGGGAGTGCAGTTGGGACGTAAGAACTTGGAAGCTTGCTGGACCCCTGCATCTCCACTGGTCTAGTGTCTCTTTTATGGACAGGATTTCCCAGTTGCCAATGTCATAGTTAGTTTCTGCTGGGCTTAACTTGCAGGAGAAAAGTCACAGTGGTGAAGCTTCCCTGGGTCTCTGTTTAATTGGTAAAACACCGATTCTGCAACACAACGTATCTGCTTCCAGAGTAAATAGGCTGAAGTGGTCCGGCTGGCAGAGGATGGGGGCTGTGGTGAATATTTTTGAGTATTTCAAAGGCTTGTTAAGCAGCCTTTAACCACTAAAGTTTTTTGGGATTCCCTTTAAATAGTGAAGTGACGGTGTGAAGAACGTAGCTTAGAGGTTGGGTATAAACACCTGGTTGTGAACCGGAACTGTACCGGGAAGGTAAATACATTGGTGAGGGCTTCCTCCCATGGGTAGGTGGATGCTTTGCAGGTGTAATTGTAACAGTAAACTACGACCACATAACATGCTCAATATAAAAAGGACAACAGACTCTCTAAAGGTAAAATGCACAATAGTGAGGAATGAAAGAGAAATAGCACATATTCTTTAGATATTTGTCTCTGAATGCATTAAACTAGTTGATTTCAAATTTGATATTTATCCATTTATTTTTAAAATTGTACCATGTCTTTACTTTACAGATAACACTGCCTGCCTCACTGAGCCACTCCCAGGTAAAACTATGCCAATAAATTCTACATGACGTACAGAGTCTCACCAATGTTCTTGCAATATTAATTTCTCTTAAAATTATATATTTAAATGGATTTTCTTTCATGGTTCTCCAAGCTGATTATCTGATTGAGGTTGAGATTGCTGTAGCAGACATATATATTCAGTATCTACTGAGGAACCTTTTGGAGAGAAGAAATTTAACCTTAATAAACAGTGACATCAATATCACTGACATTAACATCACTACAGGTATCCAACTTTAAATTTTATATTAAATCTTATACACAAAATCTGTCAGAGATCATTATATACTTGTGTTTTCATATGAATCATCATTATGTGTGTCACTGTGTCATTATCTTAAAATATTCACTTACAATTTTAATGGAGTTATGTAAGCTCTTGTCAGATAGTTAAATTATTTGTTTCTCCTTAATTAATCTATAAGCTTTATTAACAAAAAATAGATTTTTTTCCCTCTAAATGTTCAAAGGAAACATAATCATAAGAAAACCACACCTTATAATGTTTTATTCTGTTCCACAGTGTGCAGTTTGACTGGTACTGATTATCAGTGCAGGTGTGAGAATCAGTATTTCTGGCCGTGTGAAAAATGCACACTATATGGATCTTGTAATAACATAACCAATTCGTCGTGTGGCTGCATCAATGCTTTACCAAAGGATGGACACTTCTGCCAACCAATGAATGAGTTGATGAGTATGTATAATATGTAACATGAATTATAAGCTGAGAGCAGAGTCAAGGATGTTTTTCACCCGAAAAAGCTTGCCGAGTTTGGTGTAGACAGTTCTAAAGCTTGCAGAGATATAAACCTCAAAAATTTATAATGGGAGTCTATGGGGAAAAAGGCCAATTTGAGACCCGGTACCGGAAGTACCTGTACTCGGATCGCTTAGAAAAGTAAGAGCAACAAACTTCAGACCATAGTCTACAACATATCCGAATTAGGTGCATGTGAGTCGAAATACCTAGGAGGAGTTACTCTTGATAAATTTTTGTCTAAGCTTAAATAGGTAAACAGAATGTTGGCTTCTACGAAGCCAACATAATTATAAGCTGAGAGCGGAGTCAAGGATGTCCTTAGCGCTTACCCATGATCTCAGTTCCGGGCCATACCCCTCCCAGTCACCCAGGTGCTCCAACTGGCCCCTCTTGCTACAAGAGTCCAGTATCATGTGGACAAGGTATGCTGGTGTCCCGTCCTCTTACAAGGGCAAAGGAGGAGAGCCGTTGTTACTGGAGTGAGGAGGTTTTAGGATGGAAGCATAGAATTACCGGCATATGCTGTAATTGGCTGGCAGTTGTTGTCTGTATGTTATCGGGTTTAAATTTTCGGAAAATATTTTGAGTCGATAGCCATACCATTTGTCCTGGTAGGTAGGGGACATGGGGGTGCCTTCTGTGGTTAGCTTGGATGCATTGTCTGCGCACAGATCATTGTAAACCTATATGCTCAGTCTCCACGGTTTCTCTGTTCTGTTGATAAAAATTGTCTACTGTGCAAACATTCAAGGGCTCCTCTGACAAGGAGAACAGGGGAGGTTGGTAACCAAGAACACACAAGAACAGTGTGAGACCAGATGGTCCCTGAAACAGAGAGTTTTGTGCATACCTGGCCCATGAAACTAATTGGCTCCAATGCTGTTGTTCATTTCTGCAATAGATTTTCGGGTAGCCACCCAGCTCCAAATTATTGTGCTCCACCTGGCCATTGGCTTAGGGGTGATAGCTGGATGTAAGGCTCACATGTATGCTCAGCTTCTTACGGAACACCTCCCAGACCCTAGATGTGAACAGAAACAATATCCTCTCGAATGCCGAAGCAGCGGGATACAGTATGTGTTTGAATAGAACCTTGGCTGTTTCCATTGCCATAGGTAGCCCTCTTAGGATGATGAGTCTGCAGGCCTTTAAAAACAGATTAATTTCTCCCAGAACTGCTGTGAAACCCTGGGAACTGGGAAGGTCAGTGACTTAATCTATCGAGAGGTGGGACCATGGTATTTCAGGTACTGGCTGGGGTTCTATGAGGCCTGAAGGCTGCTGATAAGGTGTGTGGATCTGGGCAAAGACGTCCCAAAAGTCGATATATGCTCTGACATCCCTGGCCATGGAGGGCAACGAGAAAGCATTTCTGAGCATGTTTAAGGTTCTCTGAATGGCGGGGTGTCCTGAGCTAGGCGCTGTTCAAAAACAGATTAATATCTACCAGAACCACCATGAAACCCTGGGAACTAGGGAGGTCAGTGACTTAATCTATCGAGAGGTGGGACCATGGTATTTCAGGTACTGGCTGGGGTTCTATGAGGCCTGAAGGCGTGGCAAAAGTCGACATATGCTCTGACATCCCTGGCCATGGAGGGCAACGAGAAAGCATTTCTGAGCATGTTTAAGGTTCTTTGAATGGCAGGGTGTCCTGAGCTAGGTGCAGTATGTACCCACTTCATGGTGCATTGAGGGAGTGCAGTTGGGACGTAAGAAATTGGAAGCTTGCTGGCCCCCTTCGTCTCCACTGGTCTAGTGTCTCTTTTATGGACAGGATTTCCCAGCTGCCAATGTCATGGGTAGTTTCTGTTGGGGTTAACTTGCAGGAGAAAAGGCACAGTGGTGAAGCTTCCCTGGGTCTCTGTTTAATTGGTAAAACACTGTGCCGATCCTGCAACACAAAGTATCTGCTTCCAGAGTAAATAGGCTGAAGTGGTCCGGCTGGCAGAGGACAGGGCCTTGGGGAATATTTTTGAGTATTTCAAAGGCTTGTTAAGCAGCCTCGAACCACTAAAGTTTTTTGGGATTCCCTTTTAATAGTGAAGTGACGATGTGAAGAAAGTAGCTTAGAGGTTGGGTATAAACACCTGGTTGTGAACCGGAACTGTACCGGGAAGGTAAATACATTGGTGAGGGCTCCCTCCCTTGGGTAGGTGGATGCTTTGCAGTTGCAATTGTAACAGTAAACTACGACCACATGACATGCTCAATATAAACAGGACAACAGACTCACTAAAGGTAAAATGCACAATAGTGAGGAATGAAAGAGAAATAGCACATATTCTTTAGATATTTGTCTCTGAATGCATTAAACTAGTTGATTTCAAATTTGATATTTATCCATTTATTTTTAAAATTGTACCATGTCTTTTCTTTACAGATAACACTGCCTGCCCCACTGAGCCACTCCGAGGTAAAACTATGCCAATAACTTCTACATGACGTACAGAGTCTCACCAAAGTTCATGTAATTTTAATTTCTCTTAAAATTATATATTTAAATGGATTTTCTTTCATGGTTCTCCAAGCTGATTATCTGATTGAGGTTGAGATTGCTGCAGCAGACATATACATTCAGTATCTACTGAGGAACCTTTTGGAGAGAAGAAATTTAACCTTAATAAACAGTGACATCAGTATCACTGACATTAACATCACTACAGGTATCCAACTTTAAATTTTATATTAAATCTTATACACAAAATCTGTCAGAGATCATTATATACTTGTGTTTTAACAGGAATCATCATTATGTGTGTCACAGTGTCATTATCTTAAAATATTCACTTACAATTTTAATGGAGTTATGTAAGCTCATGTCAGATAGTTAGATTATTTGTTTCTCCTTAATTAATCCATAAGCTTTATTAACAAAAAAAATTTTTTTTTCTCTAAATGTTCAAAGAAAACATAATCATAAGAAAACCACACCTTATAATGTTTTATTCTGTTCCACAGTGTGCAGTTTGACTGGTACTGATTATCAGTGCAGGTGTGAGAATCAGTATTTCTGGCCGTGTGAAAAATGCACACTATATGGATCTTGTAATAACGTAACTAATTCATCGTGTGGCTGCATCAACTCTTTACCAAAAGATGGACACTTCTGCCAACCAATGAATGAGTTGATGAGTATGTATAATATGTAACATGAACTAGATTTGTAAAGTTTGTCGTGACAACTTTGATGTTGGCTTTGACAATGCAAAGGCTGGTGCTCTTTTTAGGCGAGTGGACATAAGGGTCAGTGTTACTTTTGGAAGCAAGTAGACAGAAAGCTAGGGTGCCAAAACATTTGGAGGTAAGTGGAGACGAGCATGTGATGTCATCTGAATACTCTTGAGGAAGTTCCCCACATTGGGCTGTTTTGATATGTCACATGTCCATGTTGTTCTAATTTTTTTTTTCATGTGATGTCACGTGACGTGACCAGAATACACATGAAGCAGTTCTCATTGTGCTGAGTGTTTTTATATGTCAGAAGTCCATGTTGTGCTAATTTTTAATTTCTACATGACATCACGTGATGTGACATCACGTGATGTCATCATTATACCCGTGAGGAAGTTTCCCTCATTGATCTGAGTGTTTTGATATGTCACATGTCCATGTTGTAAAAAAGTTTTTTGATCTAGCATATTTTAGGGGCGGGGCTGCGGCACAACCGAAAGGCCAGTCGATACACCAATTTAAAATTTTCAATTTAAAAGTATCAACCGAAAGTATCTGGCCGAGTTTGGTGTAGATAGTTCTAAAGCTTGCCGAGTTATAAACCTCAAAAATTTATAATGTCAGTCTATGGGGAAAAAGGCCAACTTGAGACCCGGTACCGCAAGTACCTGTACTCGGATCGCTTAGAAAAGTAAGAGCATTTTTGTTTTGTTAACCAGTAAAGTTTTTTGGGATTCCCTTTTAATAGTGAAGTGACAATGTGAAGAACGTAGCTTAAAGGTTGGGTATAAACACCTGGTTGTGAACCGGAACTGTACCGGGAAGGTAAATACATTGGTGAGGGCTCCCTCCCATGGGTAGATGGATGCTTTGCAGGTGTAATTGTAACAGTAAACCACCACCACATGACATGCTCAATATAAAAAGGACAACAGACTCACTAAAAGTAAAATGCAGAAAAGTGAGGAATGTAAGAGAAATAGCACATATTCTTTAGATATTCGTCTCTGAATGCATTAAACTAGTTGATTTCAAATTTGATATTTATCCATTTATTTTTAAAATTGTACCATGTCTTTTCTTTACAGATAACACTGCCTGCCCCACTGAGCCACTCCCAGGTAAAACTATGCCAATACCTTCTACATGACGTACAGAGTCTCACCAATGTTCATGTAATTTTAATTTCTCTTAAAATTATATATTTAAATGGATTTTATTTCATGGTTCTCCAAGCTGATTATCTGATTGAGGTTGAGATTGCTGCAGCAGACATATATATTCAGTATCTACTGAGGAACCTTTTGGAGAGAAGAAATTTAACCTTAATAAACAGTGACATCAGTATCACTGACATTAACATCACTACAGGTATCCGACTTTAAATTTTATATTAAATCTTATACACAAAATCTGTCGCAGATCATTATATACTTGTGTTTTAATATGAAACATTATTAGCATCATATATTAATATGTTAATGGAGTTATGTAAGCTCTTGTCAGATAGTTAGATTATTTGTTTCTCCTTAATTAATCTATAAGGTTTATTAACAAAAAAATTTTTTTTTTTCTCTAAATGTTCAAAGAAAACATAATCATAAGAAAACCATACTTTATAATGTTTTGTTCTGTTCCACAGTGTGCAGTTTGACTGGTACTGATTATCAGTGCAGGTGTGAGAATCAGTATTTCTGGCCGTGTGAAAAATGCACACTATATGGATCTTGTAATAACGTAACCGATTCGTCGTGTGGCTGCATCAACGCTTTACCAAAAGATGGACACTTCTGCCAACCAATGAATGAGCTGATGAGTATGTATAATATGTAACATGAACTAGATTTGTTCGTCATGTCAACTTTGATGTTGGCTTTGACAATGCAAAGGCTGGTACTTTTGGAAGCAAGTAGACAGAAAGCTAGGGTGCCAAAACATTTGGAGGTAAGTGGAGACGAGCATGTGACGTCATCCGAATACTCTTGAGGAAGTTCCCCACATTGGGCTATTTTGATATGTCACATGTCCATGTTGTTCTAATTACTTTTTTTCATGTGATGTCATGTGACATGACCAGAATACACTTGAAGCAGTTCTCATTGTGCTGAGTGTTTTGATATGTCAGAAGTCCATGTTGTGCTAATTTTTAATTTTTACATGACATCATGTGATGTGACATCATGTGATGTCATCAGAATACCCGTGAGGAAGTTTCCCTCATTGATCTGAGTGTTTTGATTCGTCACATGTCCATGTTGTAAAAAGTTTTTTATTTATCATATTTTGGGGGCTAAATATTCGGCTAAAAAGGCCTAACCAAGGCCTAAAAAAGGACTAACCAAAAGGCCAGTCGACACACCAATTTAAAATTTTGTTCAGAGTATCACCCGAAAAAGCTTGCAGAGTTTGGTGTAGACAGTTCTAAAGCTTGCAGAGATATAAACCTCAAAAATTTATAATGGGAGTCTATGGGGAAAAAGGCCAATTTGAGACCCGGTACCGGAAGTACCTGTACTCGGATCGCTTAGAAAAGTAAGAGCAACAAACTTCAGACCATAGTCTACAACATATCCGAATTAGGTGCATGTGACTCGAAATACCTAGGAGGAGTTACTCTTGATAAATTTTTGTCTAAGCTTAAATAGGTAAACAGAATGTTGGCTTCTACGAAGCCAACATAATTATAAGCTGAGAGCGGAGTCAAGGATGTCCTTAGCGCTTACCCATGATCTCACTTTCGGGCCATACCCCTCCCAGTCACCCAGGTGCTCCAACTGGCCCCTCTTGCTACAAGAGTCCAGTATTGTGTGGACAAGGTATGCTGGTGTCCCGTCCTCTTACAAGGGCAGAGGAGGAGAGGCATTGTTCCTGGAGTGAGGAGGCTTTAGGACGGAAGCATAGAATGACGGGCATACAGTATGCTGTAATTGGCTGGTAGTTGTTGTCTGTATGTTATCGGGTTAATTTGTCGGAAAATCTTGAAGGGCCCAATGTACCTGGGGTTCAGGTTTTGGCATGGGAGTTTAATGCGTAGGTTCTTAGTCGATAGCCATACCATTTGTCCTGGTAGGTAGGGGACATGGGGATGCCTTCTGTGGTTAGCTTGGATGCATTGTCTGCGCACACATCATTGTAAACCCCTATGCTCAGTTTCCAAGGTTTCTCTGTTCTGTTGATAAAAATTGTCTACTGTGCAAACATTCAAGGGCTCCTCTGACAAGGAGAACAGGGGTGGTTGGTAACCAAGAATACACTATAACAGTGTGAGACCAGAGGGCTCCCGTAACAGAGAGTTTTATGCATACCTGGCTCACGAAATGAATTGGCTCCAATGCTGTTGTTTATTTCTGCAATTAATTTTCAGGTAGCTGCCCAGCTCCTGATTATTGTTCTCTATCTGGCCATTGGCTTAGGGGTGATAGCTAGATGTAAGGCTCACATGTATGCCCAGCTTCTTATCGAACACCTGGATGTGAACTGTATCCAGCTGTCAAAAACAATATCCTCTCGAATGCCGAAGCAACGGGATACAGTACATGTTTGAATAGAACCATGGCTGTTTCCAACACCATAGGTAGCCCTCTTAGGATGATGAGTCTGCATGGCCTTTAAAAACAGGTTCATTTCTACCAGAACCACCGTGAAACCCTGGGAACTAGGGAGGTCAGTGACTTAATCTATCGAGAGGTGGGACGATGGTATTTCAGGTACTGGCTGGGGTTCTATGAGGCCTAAAGTCTGCTGACAAGGTGTGTGGATCTTGGCACAGACGTGGCAAAAGTCGACATATGCTTTGACGTCCCTGGCCATGGAGGGCAATGAGAAGGCATTTCTGAGTATGTTTAAGGTTCTCTGAATGGCGGGGTGTCCTGAGCTAGGTGCGGTATGTACCCACTTTATGGTGCATTGACGGAGTGCAGTTGGGACGTAAGGTCTTGGAAGCTTGCTGGGGCCCTTCATCTCCATTGGTCTAGTGTCTCTTTTATGGACAGAATTTCCCAGTTGCCAACGTCATAGTTAGTTTCTGCTGTGGTTAACTTGCAGGAGAAAAGGCACAGTGGTGAAGCTTCCCTGGGTCTCTGTTTAATTGGTAAAACACTGTGCCGATCCTGCAACACAAAGTATCTGCTTCCAGAGTAAATAGGCTGAAGTGGTCCGGCTGGCAGAGGATGGGGGCTGTGGTGAATATTTTTGAGTATTTCAAAGGCTTGTTAAGCAGCCTCGAACCACTAAAGTTTTTTGGGTTTCCTTTTTAATAGTGAAGTGACGGTGTGAAGAACGTAGCTTAGAGGTTGGGTATAAACACCTGGTTGTGAACCGGAACTGTACCGGGAAGGTAAATACATTGGTGAGGGCTCCCTCCCATGGGTAGGTGGATGCTTTGCAGGTGTAATTGTAACAGTAAACCACCACCACATGACATGCTCAATATAAAAAGGACAACAGACTCACTAAAGGTAAAATGCACAATAGTGAGGAATGAAAGAGAAATAGCACATATTCTTTAGATGTTTGTCTCTGAATGCATTAAACTAGTTGATTTCAAATTGGATATTTATCCATTTATTTTTACAATTGTACCATGTCTTTTCTTTACAGACAACACTGCCTGCCCCACTGAGCCACTCCCAGGTAAAACTATGCCAATACCTTCTACATGACCTACAGAGTCTCACCAAAGTTCATGCAATTTTAATTTCTCTTAAAATGATATATTTAAATGGATTTTCTTTCATGGTTCTTCAAGCTGATTATCTGATTGAGGTTGAGATTGCTGCAGCAGACATATATATTCAGTATCTACTGAGGAACCTTTTGGAGAGAAGCAATTTAACCTTAATAAACAGTGACATCAGCATCACTGACATTAACATCACCACAGGTATCCGACTTTAAATTTTATATTAAATCTTATAGACAAAATCTGTCAGAGATCATTATATACTTGTGTTTTAATATGAATCATCATTATATGTGTCTCTGTGTTATTATCTTAAAATATTCACTTACAATTTTAATGGAGTTATGTAAGCTCATGTCAGATAGTTAAATTATTTGTTTCTCCTTAATTAATCTATAAACTTTATTAACAAAAAAATAGATTTTTTTTCCTAAATGCTCAAAGAAAACATAATCTTCAGAAAACCACACCTTATAATGTTTTATTCTGTTCCACAGTGTGCAGTTTGACTGGTACTGAATATCAGTGCAGGTGTGAGGATCAGTATTTCTGGCCATGTGAAAAATGCACACTATATGGATCTTGTAATAACTTAACCAATTCGTCGTGTGGCTGCATCAACGCTTTACCAAAAGATGGACACTTCTGCCAACCAATCAATGAGTTGAAGAGTATGTATGACATGTTACATGAATTATAAACATGTTTATGTGAGGCACTTTATATAGTTCATTAACATATAATGATTACTTTTAAACAACAAATGTGTGATAACCCACCACTACATGACATGCTCAATATAAAAATGACAACATACCTGGTTAAGATAAAATGCACAGTACTGAGGAATGTAAGAGAAATATCACATCTCTAAATAATCGACTCTAAATACATTAAAGTAATTGATGCCAAAGTTGAAATTTATCCATTTACTTTTAATATTGTGGCATTTTTTTTTCATAGATAACGCTACATGCCCCACTAAGCCACTTCCAGGTAAAACTCTCCCCATAACTTCTGCATGATGTGCAGAGTCTCACCAATGTTTGTGTATTTTTTACATTTTCTTCAGATGACATATTTAAATGGAATTTCTTTCACATTTCTCCCAGTTGATTATATGATTGAGTTTGAGATTGATGCAGTAGACATAATGATCCAGAATGTATTGAGGAGCCTTTCGGGGACAAAGAGTTTACTCTTAATAAACAGTGACATCAGTATCACTGAAATTAACATCACTACAGGTAACCGATTTAAAATTTTATATTAAATCTTATACTCAAAATCTGTCAGAGACCATTATAGACTTGTCTTTTATTATGAATCCTCATTATGTGTGTCACTGTGTCATTATCTTAAAATATTTGCTTACAATGTAATTGGAGTTATGTAAGCTCATCTCCGATAGTTCAATTATTTTTTTCTCCTTAATTAATCTATAAGCTTTATTAACAAAAAATATATTTTTTTTCTAAATGCTCAAAGAAAACATAGTCATAAGAAAACCACACCTTATAATGTTTTATTCTGTTCCACAGTGTGCAGTTTGACTGGTACTGAATATCAGTGCAGGTGTGAGGATCAGTATTTCTGGCCGTGTGAAAAATGCACACTATATGGATCTTGTAATAACGTAACCAATTCGTCGTGTGGCTGCATCAACACTTTACCAAAAGATGGACACTTCTGCCAACCAATCAATGAGCTAATGAGTATGTATAACATGTAACATGAATTATAAACATGTATTTGTTAGGCACTTTAAATAGTTCATTAACATAAAACAGTTACTTTTAAACAACAAATGTGTAATAACCCACCACTACATGACGTGCTCAATATAAAAATGCCACAGACATGTTTAAGATAAAATGCCCAGTACTGAGGAATGTAAGAGAAATATCACATCTCTAAATAATTGACTCTAAATGCATTAAAGTAGTTGATGCCAAAGTTGAAATTTATCCAATTATTTTTAAGATTGTGGTATGTCTTTTCTTTATAGATAACGCTACATGCCCCACTAAGCCACTTTCAGGTAAAACTCTGCCTATAACTTCTAAATGATGTGCAGAGTTTCCACAATGTTTGTGTATTTTTCACATTTTCTTAAGATGATGTATTTAAAAGGAATTTCTTTCACATTTCTCCCAGTTGATTATATGATTGAGTTTGAGATTGATGCAGTAGACGTAAGGGTCCAGAATGTATTGAGGAGCCTTTCGGAGACAAACAGTTTACCCTTAATAAACAGTGACATCAGAATCACTGAAATTAACATCACTACAGGTAACCGATTTTAAATTTTATGTTAAATCTTATACTCAAAATCTGTCAGAGATCATTATAGACACATGTTATTATACAAATCATCATTATGTGTGTCACTGTGTCATTATCCTAAAATATTTGCTTAAAATGGTAACGCAGTAATATAAGGTCATGTCATATAGTTAGATGTCTTGTTTCTCATTAATTAATCTATAAGCATTATTTACAAAAAGACAGAAAAATGAATATTCCTAAATGTTTATAAAAAACATAACCATAAGAAAACCACACCTTATGATGTTTTATTCTGTTCCACAGTGTGCAGTTTGACTGGTATTGATTATCAGTGCAGGTGTGAGGATCAGTATTTCTGGCCGTGTGAAAAATGCACACTATATGGATCTTGTAATAACGTAACCAATTCATCGTGTGGCTGCATCAACGCTTTACCAAAAGATGGACACTTCTGCCAACCAATGAATGAGCTAATGAGTATGTATAACATGTAACATGAATTATAAACATGTCTTTGTTAGGCACTTTAAATAGTTCATTAACATAAAACGGTTACTTTTAAACAACAAATGTGTAATAACCCACCACTACATGACATGTTCAATATAAAAATGACAACAGACGCGTTTAAGATATAATGCACAGTACTGAGGAATGTAAGAGAAATATCACATCTCTAAATAATCGACTCTAAATACATTAAAGTAATTGATGCCAAAGTTGAAATTTATCCATTTACTTTTAATATTGTGGCATTTTTTTCATAGATAACGCTACATGCCCCACTAAGCCACTTCCAGGTAAAACTCTCCCCATAACTTCTGCATGATGTGCAGAGTCTCACCAATGTTTGTGTATTTTTTACATTTTCTTCAGATGACATATTTAAATGGAATTTCTTTCACATTTCTCCCAGTTGATTATATGATTGAGTTTGAGATTGATGCAGTAGACATAATGATCCAGAATGTATTGAGGAGCCTTTCGGGGACAAAGAGTTTACCCTTAATAAACAGTGACATCAGTATCACTGACATTAACATCACTACAGGTAACCGATTTTAAATTTTATATTAAATCTTATACTCAAAATCTGTCAGAGACCATTATAGACTTGTTTTTTTATTATGAATCCTCATTATGTGCGTCACTGTGTCATTATCTTAAAATATTTGCTTACAATGTAATTGGAGTTATGTAAGCTCATCTCCGATAGTTCGATTATTTTTTTTCTCCTTAATTAATCTATAAGCTTTATTAACAAAAAAAAATAGATTTTTTTTCTAAATGCTCAAAGAAAACATAATCATAAGAAAACCACACCTTATAATGTTTTATTCTGTTCCACAGTGTGCAGTTTGACTGGTACTGATTATCAGTGCAGGTGTGAGGATCAGTATTTCTGGCCGTGTGAAAAATGCACACTATATGGATCTTGTAATAACGTAACCAATTCGTCATGTGGCTGCATCAACACTTTACCAAAAGATGGACACTTCTGCCAACCAATGAATGAGCTAATGAGTATGTATAACATGTAACATGAATTATAAACATGTCTTTGTTATGCACTTTAAATAGTTCATTAACATAAAACGGTTACTTTTAAAGAAGAAACGTGTAATAACCCACCACTACATGACGTGCTCAATATAAAAATGACAACAGACATGTTTAAGATAAAATGCCCAGTACTGAGGAATGTAAGAGAAATATCACATCTCTAAATAATTGACTCTAAATGCATTAAAGTAGTTGATGCCAAAGTTGAAATTTATCCAATTATTTTTAAAATTGTGGTATGTCTTTTCTTTATAGATAACGCTACATGCCCCACTAAGCCACTTTCAGGTAAAACTCTGCCTATAACTTCTAAATGATGTGCAGTGTTTCAACAATGTTTGTGTATTTTTCACATTTTCTTAAGATGATGTATTTAAAAGGAATTTCTTTCACATTTCTCCCAGTTGATTATATGATTGAGTTTGAGATTGATGCAGTAGACGTAAGGGTCCAGAATGTATTGAGGAGCCTTTCGGGGACAAACAGTTTACCCTTAATAAACAGTGACATCAGAATCACTGAAATTAACATCACTACAGGTAACCGATTTTAAATTTTATGTTAAATCTTATACTCAAAATCTGTCAGAGATCATTATAGACACATGTTATTATACAAATCATCATTATGTGTGTCACTGTGTCATTATCTTAAATTATTTGCTTAAAATGGTAATGCAGTGATATAAGGTCATGTCAGATAGTTAGATGTCTTGTTTCTCCTTAATTAATCTATAAGCATTATTTACAAAAAGACAGAAAAATGAATATTCCTAAATGTTTATAAAAAACATAACCGTAAGAAAACCACACCTTATGATGTTTTATTCTGTTCCACAGTGTGCAATTTGACTGGTACTGAATATCAGTGCAGGTGTGAGGATCAGTATTTCTGGCCGTGTGAAAAGTGCATACTATATGGATCTTGTGGTGACGTCACCAATGTCTCATGTGGCTGCATCAATACTTTACCAAATGATGGACACTTCTGCCAACCAATGAATGAGCTGATGAGTATGTATAATATGTAACATGAATTATAAACATGTATATGTGAGGCACTTTAAATAGTTCATTAACATACTGTATAATGGTTACTTTTAAACAACAAATGTGTAATAACCCACCACTACATGACATGCTCAATATAAAAAAATCAGCACATCTCCAAATAACTGACTCTAAATGCATTAAATTAATTGATGCCAAATTCATCATTTATTCCTTTATTTTTAAAATTGTGCCATGTCTTTTCTTTATAGATAACACTACATGCCCCACTGAGCCACTTCCAGGTAAAACTATGCCAATAACTTCTACATGATGTGCAGAGTCTCACCCATGTTTGTGTACCTTTTAAGTTTTGTTAACATGATACATTTAAATCTAATTTCTTTCACATTTCTAACGTACATGTTCAGCTACAACCACCACAGGTAAAAACACACCTTCATTCTCTCTCTCCATCTTTTCACTATTAATGATATAACACTATAGATTTAAATGAGAAGACCTTTGGGGATTTTATACATACAATGACAGTGTGTCTGCTTGTTTTGATTTGATTAGGCATCTTTGAGTAGATGGTGTTTTTTCTTCTTCTCCTCTTCTTGATGTTTTCAGTTCCAAAGTTAAGACCAGCAGTTTATTTAGAATTACCGTTTGATTTTGTTTAATTCAAGCAGCTGTTTGTTTTTGTTTTGTCAGGGTGTTTGAGACATTCCATTGAGATTGTGTTTTAGAGCTTAATGAGAGGTTAAAGATTTAATTACGTATTACTATTTGACTTGGTTTATTTGTGTAAATAACAATAATAAATAGAAATATTTCAAAGAAATGTAAAAATTGAATGTTGCTTGCATAACAAAAAATGCTGCCTGTATAAGTTTACAATACCCCAGTTTTATAGAAGATAAAAGCTAGTATCATAATTAGGAAACATTGAACAAAAACCCCTGAACAAAAACTGCCACTGATGCAAGGGAGTAAAAATGAAGATGAATTTAAAGACAGGGTAATAGAATTTCATAACTTTCATTACATAACAGAGTTGTATCTAATATTTTGGACATCCAAATAATCACTGTTGGATAAATAGTGATGTGGTGGATGCTACAACATGACCTAATCTAAGCCCTAGCTAGACAAGGCTCTCATTCAAATCTCAACAACAGAGTGAGACCAACAGTGAGACCAACAAAGTACAAAAACTAAAAAACCATTTCATGATTATGCTGAGTAACTGAGTCCTGTATGAGAAAGAAAGCTTTGCTTTGTTCACCTCAGCATCCACGCCTACCTCAGCATCCACACCTACCTCAGCATCCACATCTATCTCAGCATCCACACCTACCTCAGCATCCACACCTACCTCAGCATCCACACCTACCTCAGGATCCACCTCAACTACTACAATTCAAACCAACGTTCCCATAATCACAACTCCAAGTACAATTTAAATCTTTATCTTATACTTTATCAAACCTAATTTTTAATGCAATTTTTTTTAATGTTTTATGTATTTAACTTTGGATATGTACATATTTCACTTTCATTTTTATCATAATTTTATCATCCTCCAAGGTTTTTTTAATTGTCTGTTTTGTTATTTTTTTTAACAGCCAATTATATATTAAGTTTCTCAATGGTAATAAATGAAAATTTTGACTTGTTACTCACTGACACATCCAGTGCAAAATACAAAACATATAAAGCAACAATACAGAATTCAGTAAGTATTACACCATAGAATTATATATATGAATGATTTATATGATATTAATAATAATAGAATCCATGTTATTATTATTCTTAAAAGCAGTAATAATGTTGTGTCAAATATAGCTCCTCTACTCTAATGGAAAGATAATTTTACATTCTGTGCATTTTTTCCTTTCAGATTAATAAAAGTTACAGTACTGTACCTGGCCATCAGGCCAACTCGGCAACAGTGACTAACTTCAGGTGATGCTACTTATTGTTATCTAGAGTTATTATTTAGATCTGTTATATTTTAGAGGTAATGTCTTCAATGATGTCCTGTGTTTTTAACAGGCCTGGCAGTGTGATTACAGACTTTACTATTCAAGCAACAAGTGCTAACCTTGACTTGGTATCAGCAAACCAAAACCTTGCTAGCAGTCTCCGTTCTCAGGGATTTAATGTGAGCGATAATGCGATCAGTCAAAGTGGTAGGTGTTTGTTATCTATATTCAACTTCTACGGTATTAATGTTGTACATGTTTACAAGTATGGAGAGTTCTTGGACAACAAATAGAAATGTACTCGACTCTTTATTTCAGTGAAAGATGGACTATATCAAAGTAATGGCATTATCTATCCTGGGACAAATCTCAAACTCACCTGCAATCCACCTGTGCTTAATGATATACAATGGACCCTGAATGGGGCTCCGATAACCGGATCAAGTAATATCCTTCTACTGAACAATGCCACTTCCAGTAACAGTGGTAAGTTACAAATAAATATACTAAATTAGTATCTGAGTGGTCAGACATAATGTGCACAATGAAGACGAAAAAATAAATAACTTGCAAAGAAATCCACTTATTAATGTCTCAGCACAATATACTGTAGGTCAGCATATAATATAGTGTACTATACATAATACACTAAACATATACTGTACTGTGTAAAGAAATGCTGTTGAGAAATTTTGTTGTTGCCATTTTAATGTATTCATTACAAATACTGTAGAGAAAAAAAAAGGTAACCCAAACAATAGCCTCATGTACAATTTATGTAGCTTCTTGAGGTTTACTTAGGACAGTATTCCATATTATATACAGATTATAATGCTGCATTCCCTGTGTCACGAACGTGAAACAGGTTCAATCCAAATGCTGGTTTATTTATTATTATTTATTAGGCAATATCGAAGACAGGCTTAGTTCTGAGTGAGCTTAAATAGACCGGGTGATTACAAATGGGAAACAGGTGTGCTGAGTTGGTGGTGCAATGAATAGTGGGAAATAGTCCTGATGCTAAAGTGCAGCAAATCCTCTGCAGGCTAGCAGAGGGAGCCCTCATGGCTCTCATAACACACTGACTGTGTTTCATAATTATTACATTTCATATTTTTATATTATTTGCATTCTAGTTATTTTTATATATTATTATTAATTATTTCTCTGCTTTCTCAGGTCTATATGCCTGCAGTACAACAGTAAACTCTCTGCCCTATGTTATCTGGCAAACCATTACAATTCAGCCGTACCCTAATATCGAAGTGAGCACTGACAAAACTTTAGAATGTAAGACTGATACAATTGCACTGAAGTGTTGTGTTCAGGTGGTGTATCAACTGGAATGGGGCACTGCTTGCAGCTCACCTTCAACAGGTGACACACAACTGTTTTTTCTTTTTCTTTTTGTTATATGTGTTATGGAAGGTCATGAATCCAAAACAACTTGATTATTGATTTGTATTTAGTATCACTTCACCATTTTAAATATGGTGTTTAACTGAATGATTATTTGCCTGATTTTTTTTTACCATTTAATTGTATTGCACAGACCCAACAACAGGCTGCATATTCTGTAACTATACAGTTAACCAACAGCAGTGTAGGACTAATGGCCAAATCGTACAAGTCTCATGCCAACTCAAAACTCCCATCAATGGAATTACAAATCCATCTTACAACCTAAAAAGCATTACACTAAATATAATAAACAAACGTGAGTAATCATTTATTTTTATTTACATTTCTTTCCCCGGCACCTCATGTAGTATAAAATAAAAATTTAAAACAGCAAAATAATTCTTATTACTTTTACAAATCATTAATATCTTTGTGACGTCCATTTTCTGATCAAATGTTCATTATAAATATAATGCAATACAAAATGTTTTACAATATTATTAAATAATATGTACAAAAAATATATTATAAATACATTTTCTTGGCATGGAGAAATATTGATCTACAAGGTTACATATTATATCTAGAGGAATGCATTATTATTATTATTATTATTATTATTATTATTATTATTATTATTATTATTATTATTATTATTATTATTGGTGGTGGTGGTGGTAGTAGTAGTAGTAGTAGTAGTAGTAGTAGTAGTAGTAATAGTAGTAGTATAATAATCTATTTTTCATTTTCTTTCTTTAGAATTTGACTGCTTTGATTCTGTATTTGGAGCTGGAAATCAGGGAGAAAAACACAACGGAGACTGTGCTGAAAACATGGATGGCTATCAAGTAGCTCAGTGTAATGCATCAAACCTCTGGAACACCATAGAAGACCACTGCGTCCTGCTCATTTTTGTCATTTTAAAAGAAGAAGCTAAGGCAATTGGATTTTGTTCTTACTTCCATGATGGATAATCTTGATAGTGATTTCTGTTTCCTGCTTAATAATATTTTGTGTTTTCTTTCTGTAGACTGTACCCTTGGAAAACATCCCACAGTTTATGTTTAACATCAGCAGTAATGCTACATCAGAGATTAAAAACATTGTTGACTCTCCAGATACCATACTAACACTTGTAGAAACACTGACAACCATTTCCAGTCGCTGTCAAGCAATTTCAGTCAATCAACCAGTTATGACAGTAAGTCATTTTTAGAGCATATGATTGGCTTGTTTTGATTGCAAAAGTGTTTCATACTATGCAGCAATTTTACATTTACTGTACATCTCCTGTTGGAACTTCAGTTGTATTTTTTATGATTAGATATTTCTACTGTATACTATTTGGACCAGATATGCTATATTTAACATATTTTACCTTTTTTTTTTTTGCAAGAATTTCCTAAAAATAACTGATGTCATTGGATCAGAAGGTGCAAAAAATACATGGGCGATTTTAAACAAGAACAGTACAACAATGAATGCCAGTTCTGTACTTCTGAACTCCACTGAAAGCATTGCACGCAGACTTTTGGATGAAAACGCCAATATAACAACAAACTTCTCTTCTTTTAATAAACTGACATTTTCTTCCATTAACATCTCCTTTTCTGGAACATTTGGAAAAAATTCAACTACCCAAATAAATATTCCCATGACTAAGGCCAAGACGTCCCTCACAGTCATAATATCTTCAGTTTTTAACAACATCTTACCTGTTCGAAATCTGACCAACAACAACAGCAGTCAGACTGGCACCAAGATCAATGGAGATGTAGCTATGATTGAGACAAACTCAACAATTAACAACATCTCTCTCTCTTTTGATGTCATAAATACTACATTGGGAAAACCTCAGTGTGTCTTCTGGAACTTTAGTCTTCTGAATGGTGTTGGTGGATGGGACTCGACTGGATGTCAGTTAAATCTACTTGGGAATGAAAGTAAAAGATACACATGTGAGTGCAATCACACAACCTCTTTTTCAATCCTGATGTCACCATTTACGCTGGATAAAGTCCAAGCCATAATCTTAGACTATATAACCTACATTGGTGTTGGCATTTCAATGGGCAGCTTGGTTTTGTGCCTCATCATTGAAATCATCATATGGAAATCAGTGACACGAAATGACACATCCTACATGCGCCATGTCGCCATAGTCAACATCGCAGTCTCCCTCCTGATTGCGAACATTTGCTTCATCATTGGAGCAGCTGTTGTTAATCAAGAGGGTCCCTGCAGTACAGCGACGTTCTTCATGCACTTCTTTTATCTTGCCCTTTTCTTCTGGATGTTTCTATCAGCACTTTTGCTCCTCTACCGCACCCTCATGGTCTTTTCCAGAATGACCAGAGGAGCAATGATGGCCATAGGCTTCACTGTCGGCTATGGAGCCCCGTTAATCATAGCTGTCATTACTGTGGCATCTACAGCTGGAGGCAAAGGATACATTCAACAAGGTTACAATTGTTGGCTGAACTGGAATAAAACAAAGGCTCTCCTGGCATTTGTGATTCCTGCTCTGACGATTGTAGCTATAAACCTCCTGGTGCTTATTGTGGTTCTGTTTAAGATGTTGAGGAGAGGAGTTAATGCTTCCACTCAGCCAGATGAGAAACATCCCCTAGTGGTCATTGCTAGATGTGTGGCGATTTTAACACCTCTCTTTGGTCTAACGTGGGGATTCGGCATTGGGACCTTGGTGTCACCAAACTTTGGGATTCATGTGGTGTTTGCATTCCTTAATTCACTTCAGGTACTATTTCACGATTTCTCAAATTTGAATCATTCTATATAATGTCATATTTATTATATTAAATGTTAAAAAATATTTCCGTCTCTTTGAAGGGTTTCTTTATTTTGGTATTTGGAACATTACTGGATAGTAAGGTATGATTACTCTAAAGTCATTACACACTCTTCAATTCAATCAAAGAAACAAACAGACAAATATTTCTTTGATATTGCACATACTTTTGAACATTTGTAAGTCACTCTGGATAAGGGCATCTGCCTAATGCTATAAATGTAAACAAATGTTTTGTGGTTGCAGGTCCGAGAAGCATTGGCAGGAAAGTTTTTACTGAGGAACCTAAGTTCTGGCCAGACTAGGGTAAATATAGTTTATATTACATATGCAAGTTCTTTAGAAAATAAAAATGACTTTACTGCAGTAATTAAAGTTGATGACAAATGTGTCTGGATTACAGAGTACGACTGCAGGACCATCATCCTCAAGTGGATTTCCTTTCTTTCAAAGACTACGGCAGAGAAGTATGTAACTAAACTGAAAATTCACATGCACAAATTAAATCTTTTCACTTCATATTTGACTATATTTTAACATTCACACACTAAACTCTCTTTTAAAGTTTGTATTAAAACAAGTAATATTTTAAATGTATAGTTTTTAAAATAAACCAATTTTGATTGTGGAACATTTCAGATTTGATCTGTTCAGCATGTTGAATGATATCCAGAAACATGTATTTATTCATCGTTCTTGCTGAAAGCTGTGGCATATTCATGTGTGACATTTCTAAAATTGCATTTGGCATAAGTGTACAACATTCCTGTTGATTCCAACCCAGTGCTATGACACTATGACACTTCAGAATGACTAATTGTGTTGTATGGCTGTTTAACATGGACAGCAGTTTTTTTAATAAAATAAAAGCCATACTGTAGGCAATGCATGCTTTTCTTTAATTAGGAAAATTGTAAGAATAATTGAATAAAAATTGTCAACTTTGATGATTTTACTCCAGGAATTAGTGTGAGTTTAAACTGACACGATTTGATTAAAGGCTGAAATATAGTAGTGGTTAACTGCTGATTAAATAGTGTCTAATGGTGTCTGCCAAAATGCTGCAAATATAGGAATATTATTGCATTTTAAACCTTGCTCACTGTGCATGATTTGTACTGAACTGGCTATGTTCCTTGTCCTCACCTCTATTTAATTTACAACATCATAGTTTTAATAATCTTTTCAGTCCTGTTCTTTTGATATTGCACTTAATACATTTATTTAATTTTGGTTTTGTTACATGAGCTTTATCATGCATAAAGAAAGTTGCAATTACCTCATTTGTGAATATATATATTTTTTCTTTTTCAGGTGTTTATAATATATCGAGTGGCAGCAATATGTCTTCAAGCAACTCAGATACAGCTAATTGACATCTAAACTAAAAACCCATGTTATAAGGATCTGTTTAACTGCAAACATCAAACACAATACAGTCTGCCTCACATAAGTCTAGTGCTTCTTATTACTATTTCTGAAATTTATTCTGCAATGAACTTGTTTATCAGCTAGGTACAAATATATTTCCATAATTTTAACACCCACAAGGATAGACAGAAAACTTCAAAACATACAGTTTTTCCACATATGTCAAAAGTCTCATTTTTAAACTTCATTATTTGATTTTTTTAACCCAAAAATTATCTGATATTTTCTTCCTTATTCCCAAAAATATATGCTCTCGTTCCACTGTTGCTCTACAAAATGCTTTGTCCTTATTTCATATTTTACGTACATTATATTGACTGATATTTACCTTGATTCATCACATACTACAATTATACTAATTTACTAATATTTTGCATTTTAGCAATAATGCAATTTTGGGGTCCGACAAACAGGCTGGTCTTATACAGATATGTGCAATTTGTTAATGCTTAAACTAATTTTAAGAGTCAAAGGGAAACAACTTTAAAGTCAATTGCCATCATTATATCATCCTTTATACACAATTTGTTTTACTACATTCTGTCATGGCCAACTCTAAGGATCCCTCATCGTCTCACATGGACTTCAACAACCGAAGCATAATTTTTTTGTTTTAGCTTTTGTGTCTTGGATTGCATTTTGGTTGCATGTCTTTATTCTTAACTGGACATTGTCTGTTTAATAACTTGTCAAGTTTGGATGTAGGGCTGGATTTTGTCACTGGTGTAAGATTTAAATAAATACTTCTCAACAAATTAATTACTATTTACATTAGTTTTAATCAACCTAGATTTGGTTCAGCTTTACACACTAAGCATCTCACACACATTAAGTAAGTGTTCCTTATTTTAATGTAAATATTAATTACCTACCCTAATAATAAAATAATGTTCCTGCTCCACAACTTTACTGCTAACGAACTTTGAAAGCCCAATTATCGTATATTGATATAATCAGCCCCTTTGAATATTTACTGATTTGTCAAACTAAAACTTTTAGACACTATCAAAGTACAATATCTGAAGTACAAGATTGTACTTCAGATACTTCAGACTTTTTTAAAGATATAAAATTGCATACATTTTAAAAATTGATTCAGTTAAATACTGTATATTTGGTTTGCTTGTTGAACCTCACAGTCTAAACACATCAGCAATGATATTTAGAGATGAGTTCAGACTTTGTGCTAGCCAGAGGTGGGAGTAAGTCACACATGTGCAAGTCACAAGTAAGACTCAAGTCATGAATGTCAAGTCAAAGTCAAGTCGAGTCTTTTTTTAATATTTGTCAAGCAAGTCTCAAATTTGCGACTTAAGTCTGACTCGAGTCCCCCATCTCTGGTGCTGGCCAATCAAGTTTCACACGAATCCTAGGAAACCATGTTTTTATTGATTTTAAATTGCCTAACAGGATATATTCATGTAAGTATCATTGAGATGCAAGACACAAGTGTATATCAAGTGTACCACATCATATCAAGTGTACAAGTGTACCTCATCATATCTGCATAGCAGGTGTCAGGGAATAGACAGGCAACATCATATAAGTATAATCCAGGACAATGAAACCAGAAAACAGAAAACTAGAATAATGCAAATAATAAAGAAACAATAAATATTTATTTAAAGCTCAGGCTCAAATAGTTTTGATTGCAAAAAAAGATTTTTGCCTATTTCAAAAGACCGAAAAAGGCAAAAGGCTTCAACTTGAGACACAGAACCAGGGACTTTTTAGGACTTACACTAAGGCACTATTCAGCAAAGAACTGAAAACAAGTAAGAACATTCATGACATACGAGATACCTAATAAAACAATGACCAGACAGGGGTGAGGTCAATAACCAAAAGCAATTCAGTAATGACTGTAGAAGTAATTATAAACACATGGCACAGTACAACTAAAATGGAGATATGATGTGCATCGAAAGCTGCAGCATGTGCTGGGAATCTGTGACAGTCAGGTTTTGGCCTTCAAGTGAATGATAATCTTAATGTTACAGCATGCATTCATGAATATTATGATCTGGTGTCCACGTAGTTTATGCCATATAACGTAGCGACACCTACAACCAACCTCGCTTTAACCATCCATTTGTCTTGAAACAAGGAAATAAGTCATTGCAGTAAATGCTGAGATCTGAAACAGGTCTGGCTAGTATGCCATTCTTTGATTCTAAGACATCTGGAAGGTCAGGTATCAGAGAAATCTGAGCGGAGTCTAAAGCTCAGACCTTTCTAGCTCTCTTCTTTATGTTTAATGAGAAAATCGTGGGCTGGATAGAGCCAAGGTAAGATAAATCATGTGTTTACATTTGTATTCAATGATCAATCAGCATTATCAATAAAGGGCAGGAACAAGTTTCTTCTGTAGTTCTAGGTTTGTGCTTCTATAGTAGTTGGTTTTCTCAAACTAGATACATATATATTTATGTGTGTGTGTGTGTGTGTGTGTGTGTGTGTGTGTGTGTGTGTGTGTGTGTGTGTGTGTGTGTGTGTGTGTGTAAATTTTATTTATTACCTACAAGTGTTTTTTTTTTTTGAGTGAAATGAGGAACTGCAGTAGCTGTGAAATGCCATACTATGTAATCTGGAACTACAACAATCGTTATAATGATAGTTATTGGCACCTGTTTTAGCATGCCATGACAGGATGACTCTTAGTGGATGCATCTATATTTGTAATTTTTATTTGTTTAATCTGAAAAGTTTTTATTATTACTGTTTAGGTTAATTTTTACTGAATTAAGATTTTACTATTTCCTGGTGAGTTATGAATGTGCTAAATAACTCTTGTATTTTATATGTAGAAACGACAAGGTGATACCAGCTGTAGTCCAAAATTATGGCTAATAAAGGTACGTTTAAATTGTCTCATTAATTAAGCAAGCAAAACAAACAAACAAGAAAAAAAAACACATTACATTTTGTGCTAAAAAGTTGCACCACTGACCTTGATTAAAGATGTACAGCTGACAAATCTGCAGCAAATATGTAAAACAAGGATCAGATAGTGGTATTCAGATGGAACAAATGCATTTTTTATTAAAATAAAACAGAAACTAAACAAAGTAGAACAAGGATTATCTGTAGAGCTAACAAAACAAGAAAAGAGCAATGTCACATGACCAGTAATACACAATTATAGAGTCATGTGATTTGTATCACTGCTGGGAAATGAAACAAAATACCAAGCCACCACTGCTGTAACTTCTTTGCATTGAGCTGGTGTTTCCAGCAGATCCGATCGTTTTTGCAGTTTTTTCATTTTTTTCATTTACTTTACAGGGAAAATATTAAAATATGATTTGCCAGTATTTGCTGCCATCCTGCTGATTCATCTGCAAGTGGTGAACTTACAATTGCTTAATGGGATTTCTGACATAATTGTAGAGGTAAAATAAAAATAACTTTTTTAATTTAATTGCTTGTTAGGCACAAACATAATTAAAGATTAATGGTAGATTTTTTTTATTTTATTTATTTATTTATTTATTTTTACCTCTGAGGGTATGTATACTTACAGGCACATCCACCTTAAGGTTTGATGTGTTGTACATTCTGAGATGCTTTTCTGCTCACCACTTTTCTAAAGAGTGATTTTTTGAGTTACAATTCTCTGTAAACTCTAGAGGTTGTTATGTGTAAAAATCCCAGTTTTGGAAATACTAAAACCACAATCACAGTAACAGAGATCACACTTTTTCCTCTTCCTATATAATCTATATAACCTCAAAGGTAATTAAAAGTTTCTACCTGTTATTATATAGTAATTATTATTCAACATTTTCTAAGTAATACATTTTTAAAAAAAATTCAGGTTAGCTTACCAGAAGAACAAATGCCTCACCTAAGGAAAATACGAGAAGGTAAACAATAATTTAGATGAGATTTTTATGTTTAAATCCAATCTTTATATTATAACTGTATAACTGTATATTATAAAATGTATTTACTGTGTAATTTTATTTACCTTTATTCTAAGTCATCTTCCATGGCTTGAAGGTTTGAATTGAATACAATGGTCAATTTATATTATTTTTAATTTTTCATTATTGTTGTTTATTTCAAGGGACCCGTGTACTAAGCCTCTCATTGAAACTAACTCAGACCTTTGACTTTGACCTCAACAATAAAGATAGTGACAAATATATAACATATAAAAATACAATTCAGAGTTCAGTAAGTATTGCACAGTATGTAATATTTCATGATTTTATCCATATTATTATTATTATTATTATTATTATTATTATTATTATTATTATTATTATTATTATTATTATTATTATTATTATTATTTTGTAGTAGTAGTTATTGATTTGTATACAGTTCTTCACATTAAACTATAGGACAATCATTTTGTACCCTCAGATTGAACGAAGCTACAAAAATGTACTTGGCTATCAGCTCAACTCTGCATCAGTGACTGGTTTCAGGTAAAATATTTATTGTAAACTAAGTTAATTGTGCTTCAGATCTGTTCAGCATACATAGTTCTGATAAAAAATTAATTTAATTAACAAAACATTGTTTTAATTAACATATGTTGACATACTGATGAATTATTTAAAAGATCAATAAATTCATTATTCATTTGTAGTAGTAGTAGTAATCAAATTAAGTCTTCTTCTTCTTCTTCTTCTTCTTCTTCTTCTTCTTCTTCTTCTTCTTCTTCTTCTTCTTCTTCTTCTTCCAGCATCAGATGAATCCAATTTATAATCAAAATTTTTCTTCATCTGTAATTGCAAATTTCAGCATTTTTTTGTGTGTGTGTGTTTTAAACAGACCTGGAAGTGTGATTGCAGACTTCACTATTACCTCAACAACAAACAACATTGATTTGGTTTCAGCAAACCAACAGCTTGCTGCCAATCTCATTAATAGTGGATTCAGTGTATCTAGTGATTTTCTCAGTCAAAGTGGTGAGTGGACTTCTTCTTCTTCTTCTTCTTCTTCTTCTTCTTCTTCTTCTTCTTCTTCTTCTTCTTCTTCTTCTTATTATTATTATTATTATTATTATTATTATTATCTGCCACTGTTGGACCCTCACTGTGCTTTATCAAAGCTGCCCCTGCACTCTGACCAAAATGTCCTCAGTTAGGATATGCTAAGTAAAGAATTCTGCTGTAATGTATGGCAATAATAAAGGCTTCTATGCCCCAATTTCATTCATTGATTACTAATGAAACTACTTATCCAAGGAGCATAAAGAACAGTAGATTATTTATCTTACCATTTACTACTATAACAATTCATCATTCTTTAAACCAGTTTAATTAGTAGCTATTTACAGCACATCGTTATTTGTTAACTATAGTCATTTAGATCTACTTTTAACCATATCTGCCGTGTTAATTCTATACATTAAAAAACACCTGAGATATACATGATTCTTTGTTTCAGTGAAAGGAGAACTAATTAACATCAAAGAAAACATATATCCTGGGACAGATCTCAAACTGACATGTAATCCTCCAGAGACAAATGGTATAAAATGGACAATGAACGGAATTCAGTTACAGCAGTCAGACAAGTATGTGATTAATAATGCTGAACTCACTGTGAAGAATGCCGGTCCCACTGACAGTGGTAAGTCTGAAGGATTTCTGTTAAATTAACATCTTACAATGATCAGATTATTTCCTTAACTTTTCTTTTAAAATACTTCTACTACTACTACTACAACGACTACTACTACTACTACTACTACTACTACTACTACTACTACTACTACAACTACTACTACTACTATTACTACTACTTCTCCTTCTTCTTCTTCTTCTTCTTCTTCTTCTTCTTCTTATTATTATTATTATTATTATTATTATTATTATTATTATTATACACTGCTCAGACAAGATCCTTCGGGCAATTACTGTAGTGAATAATAAGTTTCAGCTTCAAAAGTAAAATTTAAGATTGAGTTATTTATCTCTAATATTTATTCCTAATGAGCAAGCCTGAGGTGACGGTGGTGAGGAAATCCTCCCTGACATGATATGAGGAAGAAACAGAACCAGACAGAGCGAACCTCATCCTCATTTGGGTGACACTGAACAGGAAGTAATTTAAATGTAAATAATGTCCTTTCTACAACAATTTATAGTCAAGTGGAACTGTGCAACCAAGAGCTCCTGAGGAACTAATCAGTCAGTGTTATTTCTGAGTGCATTACAGACTTTCTGTAACACTATTGACTTAGATCAAGCAAATAAGGATTCAGCAAAGAGGATTGCTGAAACTACTAAAATTAAGTTGAGAATTGTACAACACATTATTATGTTTGTTACTGTGCAATGCATTAATATGTACTGTTATGTGGAAACAAGGCTAATCTAGCCACAAGAGTTGCAAGCCAGTGACTTCTGTGCTGGTCCCAAGCCTGGAAAAATAGCGAGGGTTGCGTCAGGAAGTGCAGTCGGAGTAAAACGCACCAAATTTAAACACGCATCAGTGGGAATTCCATAATGGATTGGTCGTGGCTCCATTACAATTCAGCCGTACCCTAATATCGAAGTGAGCACTGACAAAACTTTAGAATGTAAGACTGATACAATTCCACTGAAGTGTTGTATTCAGGTGGTGTATCAAGTGGAATGGGGCACAGCTTGCAGCTCACCTTCAACAGGTTACACACAACTGTTTTTTTTTTCTTTTTATTTATGTTATATGTGTTATGGAAGGTCATGAATCCAAAAACTTGATTATTGATTTGTATTTGGTATGACTTAACCATTTTATATATGGTGTTTAACTGAATGATTATTTGCCTGATTTTTTTTTACCATTTAATTGTATTGCACAGACCCAACAACAGGCTGCATATTCTGTAACTATACAGTTAACCAACAGCAGTGTAAGACTAATGACCAAATCGTACAAGTCTCATGCCAACTCAAAACTCCCATCAATGGAATTACAAATCCATCTTACAACTCAAAAAGCATTACACTAAATATAATAAACAAACGTGAGTAATCATTTATTTTTATTTACATTTCTTTCCCCGGCACCTCATGTAGTATAAAAATAAAAATTAAAAACCGCAAAATAATTCTTATTACTTTTACAAATCATTAATATCTGTAACGGCTATTTTGTGACGTTTTTTTTTTCTGATCGAATGTTCATTATAAATATAATGCAATACAAAATGTTTTACAATATTATGTACAACAAATATATTATAAATGCATTTTCTTGCCATGGAGAAATATTGATCTACATGGTTACATATTATATCTAGAGGAATGCATTATTATTATTATTATTATTATTATTATTATTATTATTATTAGTAGTAGTAGTAGTAGTAGTAGTAGTAGTAGTAGTAGTATTATAATAATATATTTTTCATTTCTTTCTTTAGAATTTGACTGCTTTGATTCTGTATTTGGAGCTGGAATTCAGGGAGACACACACAACGGAGACTGTGCTGAAAACATGGATGGCTATCAAGTAGCTCAGTGTAATGCAAACCTCTGGAACACCATAGAAGACCACTGTGTCTTGCTTATTTTTGTCATTTTAAAAGAAGAAGCTAAGGCAATTGGATTTTGTTCTTACTTCCATCATGGATAATCTTGATAGTGATTTCTGTTTCCTGCTTAATAATATTTTGTGTTTTCTTTCTATAGACTGTACCCTTGGAAAACATCCCACAGTTTATGTTCAACATCAGCAGTAATGCTACATCAGAGATTAAAAACATTGTTGACTCTCCAGATACCATATTAACACTTGTAGAAACACTGACAACCATTTCCAGTCGCTGTCAAGCAATTTCAGTCAATCAACCAGTTATGACAGTAAGTCATTTTTAGAGCATATGATTGGCTTGTTTTGACTGCAAAAGTGTTTCATACTATGCAGCAATTTTACATTTACATCTCCTGTTGGAACCTCAAGTTGTATACAACCTTCAAGTTGTATTTTTTTATGATTAGATATTTCTACTGTTATACTATATGGAGCAGATATGCTATATTTAACATGTTTTACTTTTTTTTGCAAGAATTTCCTAAAAATAACTGATGTCATTGGATCAGAAGGTGCAATAAATACATGGGTGATTTTAAACAAGAACAGTACAACAACGAATGCCAGTTCTGTACTTCTGAACTCCACTGAAAGCATTGCACGCAGACTTTTGGATGAAAACGCCAATATAACAACAAACTTCTCTTCTTTTAATAAACTGACATTTTCTTCCATTAACATCTCCTTTTCTGGAACATTTGGGAAAAAATCAACTACCCAAATAAATATTCCCATGACTAAGACCAAGACGTCTCTCACAGTCATAATATCTTCAGTTTTTAACAACATCTTACCTGTTCGAAATCTGACCTATAACAGCGGTCAGACTGGCACCATGATCAATGGAGACGTAGCTATGATTGAGACAAACTCATTAATTAACAACATCTCTCTCTCTTTTGATGTCATAAATAAAGCCTTGGGAAACCCTCAGTGTGTCTTCTGGAACTTTAATCTTCTGAATGGTGTTGGTGGATGGGATTCGACTGGATGTCAGTTAAATCTACTTGGGAATGAAACTAAAAGATACACATGTGAGTGCAATCACACCACCTCTTTTTCAATCCTGATGTCACCATTTATGCTGGATAAAGTCCAAGCCATAATCTTAGACTATATAACCTACATTGGTGTTGGCATTTCAATGGGCAGCTTGGTTTTGTGCCTCATCATTGAAATCATCATATGGAAATCAGTGACACGAAATGACACATCCTACATGCGCCATGTCACCATAGTCAACATCGCTGTCTCCCTCCTGATTGCGAACATTTGCGTCATCATTGGAGCAGCTGTTGTTAAACAAGAGGGTCCCTGCAGTACAGCGACGTTCTTCATGCACTTCTTTTATCTTGCCCTTTTCTTCTGGATGTTGTTGTCAGCACTTTTGCTCCTCTACCGCACCCTCATGGTCTTTTCCAGAATGACCAGAGGAGCAATGATGGCCATAGGCTTCACTGTCGGCTATGGAGCCCCGTTAATCATAGCTGTCATTACTGTGGCATCTACAGCTGGAGGCAAAGGATACATTCAACAAGGTTACAATTGTTGGCTGAACTGGAATAAAACAAAGGCTCTCCTGGCATTTGTGATTCCTGCTCTGACGATTGTAGCTATAAACCTGCTGGTGCTTATTGCAGTTCTGTTTAAGATGTTGAGGAGAGGAGGTAATGCTTCCACTCAGCCAGATGAGAAACATCCCCTAGTGGTCATTGCTAGATGTGTGGCGAGTTTAACACCTCTCTTTGGTCTAACGTGGGGATTCGGCATTGGGACCTTGGTGTCACGGAACTTTGGGATTCATGTAGTGTTCGCATTCCTTAATTCACTTCAGGTACTATTTCACTATTTCTCAAATTTGAATCATTCTATATAATGTCATATTTATTATAGTAAATGTTAAAAAATATTCCCATCTCTTTGAAGGGTTTCTTTATTTTGGTATTTGGAACATTACTGGATAGTAAGGTATGATTACTCTAAAGTCATTACACACTCTTCAATTCAAACAAACAGACATAAATAATACTTTGATATTACACATACTTTTGGACATTTGTAAGTCACTCTGGATAAGGGCATCTGCCTAATGCTGTAAATGTAAACAAATGTTTTGTGGTTGCAGGTCCGAGAAGCATTTGCAGGAAAGTTTTTACAGAGGAACCTAAGTTCTGGCCAGACTAGGGTAAATATAGTTTATATTACATATGCAAGTTCTTTAAAAAATAAAAATGACTTTACTGTAGTAATTAATATGACAAATGTGTCTGGATTACAGAGTACGACTGCAGGACCATCATCCTCAAGTGGATTTCCTTTCTTTCAAAGACTACGGCAGAGAAGTATGAAACTAAACTGAAAATTAACATGCACAAATTAAATCTTTTCACTTCATATTTGACTATATTTTATTATAACATTCACACACTAAACTTAAACTCTCTTTTAAAGTTTGTATTAAAACAAGTAATAGTATAAATGAACAGTTTTCAAAATAAATCAATTTTGAGTGTAGAACATTTCAGATTTGATCTGTTCAGCATGATAAATCTGTTGGATTTGTAATTTTAAATAAATCTGTAATTTTTTAAAATAGAATAAAGGCCATACTGTAGGCAATGCATGCTTTTCTTTAATTAAGAAAATTGTAAGAATAATTGAATAAAAATGGTTAACTTTGATGATTTTACTCAAGGAATCAGTGTAAATTTAAACTGACTCGAATTTTACTATAGGCTGAAATATAGTAGCAATTAACTGCTGTTTAAATGTGTCTGCCAAAATGCTGTAAATATAGGAAAATTATTGTTTTTTCAACCCTGTGCATCATTTGAACTGAACTGGTCTTTTTAGTCCTGTTCTTTTGATATTGCACATAATATAATTTTGGTTTTGTTACATGAGCTTTATCATGCATCCTGCAAGAACATTGCAATGTCCTCAATTGCATTGGCAATAATATATATTTTTTTTTCAGATGTTTATAATATATCAAGTGGCAGCAGTATGTCTTCAAGCAACTCAGATACATCTATTTGACACCTATATCTATATTGTCACATAACTACTACTATTATAGTAATCTACTCAAATTTAGCATTTTAGCAATAATGCAATTTTGGGGTCCAATAAACAGGCTGGTCTTATACAGATACAGTATATGCAATTTGTTAATGGTTAAATTAATTTTAAGAGTCAAAGGGAAACAAATGTTGCTGCTGAAAAAGTGAATTGAAGTCAATTGCCATCATTATATCACCCTTTATACACATTCTGTCACGGCCACTTCTAAGGATCCTCCATCGTCTCACATGGACCTCTACAACCGAAGCATACTTTTTTTGTTTTAGCTTTTGTGTCTTGGATTGCATTTTGGTTGCATGTCTTTCTTCTTGACATGCAACTTGACATTGGACTTTGTCTGTTTAATAACCTGTAAAGTTTGGATGTAGGATTTTGTCATTGGTGTAAGATTTAAATAAATACTTCTCAACAAATCAATTACTATTTACATTAGTTTTAACAAACCTAGATTTGATTCAGCTTTACACACTAAGCATCTCACACACATTAAGCAAGTGTTCCTTATTTTAATGTAAATATTAATTACCTGCCCTAATAATAAAATAATGTTCCTGCTCCACAACTTTACTGCTAATGAACTTTGAAAGCCCATTACTCATATTTTGATATAATCAGGGACTTTAAATATTTACTGATTTGTCAAACTAAAACTTTTATCTTAAAAGGTACACTATCTGAAGTACAAGATCCCGTAAAATTGCACACATTTTAAAAATTGATTCAGTTAAATATATTTGGTTTGCTTGTTGAACCTCACAATCTAAACACATCAGCAATGATATTTAGAGATGAGTTCAGGCTTTGTGCCAGCCAATCAAGTTTCAAACGAATCCTAGCAAACCATGTTTTTACTGATTTTAAATTGCCTAACATGGTATATTCATGTAAGTATCGTTGGGATGCAAGACACAAGTGTATAGCAAGTGTACAAGTGTACCTCATCATATCTGCATTGTGGGTGTCAGAGAACAGACAGGCAACATCATATAAGTATAATCCAGGACAATGAAACCAGAAATCAAGAAAACAGAAAACTAGAATAATGCAAAGGACAAAGAAACAATAAATATTTATTTAAGGCTCAGGCTCAAATAGTTTTGATTGCAAAAAAGATTTCTGCCTACTGTATTTCAAAAGACCGAAAAAGGTAAAAGGCTTCAACTTGAGACTCAGATCCAGGGACTTTTTAGGACTTACACTAAGGCACTATTCAGCAAAGAACTCAAAACAAGTGAGAACATTCATGACATACGAGATACCTAATAAAACAATGACCAGACAGGGGTGAGGTCAATAACCAAAAGCAATTCAGTAATGACTGTAGAAGTAATTATAAACACATGGCACAGTGCAATTAAAATGGAGATATGACGTGCATCGAAAGCTGCAGCATGTGCTGGGAATCTGTGACAGTCAAGTTTTGGCCTTCAGGTGAATGATAATCTTAATGTTACAGCATGCATTCTACACAATTCTAGACAATTGTGTGCCTTCAACATTGTAGCATCACAATATGAATATTATGATCTGGTGTCCACGTACTTTATGCCATATAGCGTAGCGACACCTACAACCAACCTCACTTTAACCATCCATTTGTCTTGAAACAAGGAAATAATACTGAAACCTGAAACAGGTCTGGCTAGTATGCCTTTCTTTGATTCTAAGACATCCAGAAGGTCAGGTATCAGAGAAATCTGAGCGGAGTCTAAAGCTCAGACCTTTCTAGCTCTCTTGTTTATGTTTAATGAGAAAATCGTGGGATGCATAGAGCCAAGGTAAGATAAATCATGTGTTTACATTTGTATTCAATGATCAATCAGAATTATCAATAAAGGGCAAGAACAAGTTTCTTCTGTAGTTCTAGGTTTGTGCTTCTATAGTAGTTGGTTTTCTCAAACTAGATACATATATGTGTGTGTGTGTGTGTGTGTGTGTGTGTGTGTGTGTGTGTGTGTGTGTGTGTGTGTGTGTGTGTGTGTACGTACACATATACATTCAGTGCAATTTAAAATTTTATTTATTACCTACAAGTGTTTTTTTTTTTGAGTGAAATGAGGAACTGCAGTAGCTGTGAAATGCCATACTATGTAATCTGGAACTACAACAATCGTTATAATGATAGTTATTAGCACCTGTTTTAGCATGCCATGACAGGATGACTCTTAGTGGATGCATCTATATTTGTAATTTTTATTTGTTTAATCTGAAAAGTTTTTATTATTACTGTTTAGGTTAATTTTTACTGAATTAAGATTTTACTATTTCCTGGTGAGTTATGAATGTGCTAAATAACTCTGGTATTTTATATGTAGAAACGACAAGGTGATACCAGCTGTAGTCCAAAATTATGGCTAATAAATAGTTGCACCACTGACCTTGATTAAAGATGTACAGCTGACAAATCTGCAGCAAATATGTAAAACAAGGATCAGATAGTGGTATTCAGATGGAACAAAAGCATTTTGTTTTTATTAAAATAAAACAGAAACTAAATAAAGTAGAACAAGGATTATCTGTAGAGCTAACAAAACAAGAAAAGAGCAATGTCACATGACCAGTAATACACAATTATAGAGTCATGTGATTTGTATCACTGCTGGGAAATGAAACAAAATACCAAGCCACCACTGCTGTAACTTCTTTGCATTGAGCTGGTGTTTTCAGCAGATCCAATCGTTTTTTGCAGTTTTTTAATTTTTTTCATTTACTTTACAGGGAAAATATTAAAATATGATTTGCCAGGATTTGCTGCCATCCTGCTGATTCATCTGCAAGCGGTGAACTTACAGTTGCTTAATGGGATTTCTGACATAATTGTAGAGGTAAAATAAAAATAACTTTTTTAATTTAATTGCTTGTTAGGCACAAAAATAATTAAAGATTAATGGTAGATTTTTTATTTTATTTTATTTATTTATTTATTTATTTTACCTCTGAGGGTATGTATACTTACAGGCACATCCACCTTAAGGTTTGATGTGTTGTACATTCTGAGATGCTTTTCTGCTCACCACTTTTCTAAAGAGTGATTTTTTGAGTTACAATTCTCTGTAAACTCTAGAGGTTGTTATGTGTAAAAATCCCAGTTTTGGAAATACTAAAACCACAATCACAGTAACAGAGATCACACTTTTTCCTCTTCCTATATAATCTATATAACCTCAAAGGTAATTAAAAGTTTCTACCTGTTATTATATAGTAATTATTATTCAACATTTTCTAAGTAATACATTTTTTAAAAAAATTCAGTTTAGCTTACCAGCACAAATGCCTCACCTAAGGAAAATACGAGAAGGTAAACAATAATTTAGATGAGATTTTTATGTTTAAATCCAATCTTTATATTATAACTGTATAACTGTATATTATAAAATGTATTTACTGTGTAATTTTATTTACCTTTATTCTAAGTCATCTTCCATGGCTTGATGGTTTGAATTGAATACAATGGTCAATTTATATTATTTTTAATTTTTCATTATTGTTATTTATTTCAAGGGACCCGTGTACTAAGCCTCTCATTGAAACTAACTCAGACCTTTGACTTTGACCTCAACAATAAAGATAGTGACAAATATACAACATATAAAAATACAATTCAGAGTTCAGTAAGTATTGCACAGTATGTAATATTTCATGATTTTATCCATATTATTATTATTATTATTATTATTATTATTATTATTATTATTATTATTATTATTATTATTTTGTAGTAGTAGTTATTGATTTGTATACAGTTCTTCACATTAAACTATAGGACACTCATTTTGTACCCTCAGATTGAACGAAGCAACAAAAATGTACTTGGCTATCAGCTCAACTCTGCATCAGTGACTGGTTTCAGGTGAAAATATTTATTGTAAACTAAGTTAATTGTGCTTCAGATCTGTTCACCATACATAGTTCTGATAAAAATCTAATTTAATTAAAAATACATTGTTTTAATTAACATATGCTGACATACTGATGAATTATTTAAAAGATCAATAAATTCATTATTCATTTGTAGTAGTAGTAGTAGTAATCAAATTAAGTCTTCTTCTTCTTCTTCTTCTTCTTCTTCTTCTTCTTCTTCTTCTTCTTCTTCTTCTTCTTCTTCTTCCAGCATCAGATGAATCCAATTTATAATCAAAATTTTTCTTCATCTGTAATTGCAAATTTCAGCATTTTGTGTGTGTGTGTGTTTTAAACAGACCTGGCAGTGTGATTGCAGACTTCACTATTACCTCAACAACGAACAACATTGATTTGGTTTCAGCAAACCAACAGCTTGCTGCCAATCTCATTAATAGTGGATTCAGTGTATCTAGTGATTTTCTCAGTCAAAGTGGTGAGTGGACTTATTATTATTATTATTATTATTATTATTATTATTATTATTATTATTATTATTATTATTATTATTATTATTATTATCTGCCACTGTTGGACCCTCACTGTGCTTTATCAAAGCTGCCCCTGCACTCTGACCAAAATGTCCTCAGTTAGGATATGTTAAGTAAAGAATTCTGCTGTAATGTATGGCAATAATAAAGGCTTCTATGCCCCAATTTCATTCATTGATTACTAATGAACTACTTCATTATTAAACTACTTCATTATTAATTAGTGATTAAATATTTCTGATAAATTAGATTGCTCAGATTTGCTTTGTTTAATAAATATTTCTCTTTTAAGGATTTCATAAAAACAGCCGAGGTCATTGGAACAGATGGTACATCAGGCACTTGGAAGCATGTAAACAGTAACAGTGCAACAAGTAGCACCAGTAATAAACTTCTGAACACTACTGAGAACATTGCACATAGACTCCCGGATGAAGACATTATAATAACAACAATCTTCACTTCTTTAGAAAAGAAATTGATTACTGCACCCTTTTCTAAAACATTTGGAAAAAAATTCACTACGCATATATATATTCCTGTGACTAAAGCCAAGATGTCCCTCACCGTCATAATCTCTTCAGTTTTTAACAACATCTTACCTGTTCGAAATCTGTGCAACAATGACAGCAGTCAGACTGGCACCATGATCAATGGAGACGTAGCTATGATTGAGACAAACTCACTAATTAACAACATCTCTCTCTCTTTTGATATCATAAATACTATATTGGGAAATCCTCAGTGTGTCTTCTGGAACTTTAGTCTTCTGAATGGTGTTGGTGGATGGGACTCGACTGGATGGCAGTTAAAGCTATTAGGGAATGAACCTGAAAGATACACATGTGAGTCCAATCACACCACCTCTTTTTCAATCCTGATGTCACCATTTAACCTGGATAACTTAGCCTTAAACTATATAACCTACATTGGTGTTGGCATTTCAATGGCTAGCTTGGTTTTGTGCCTCATCATTGAAAGCATCATATTGAAATCAGTGACACGAAATGACACATCCTACATGCGCCATGTCTCCATAGTCAACAACGCTTTCTCCCTCCTGATTGCGAAGATTTACTTCATCATTGGAGCAGCTGTTATTAAACAAGAGGGTCCCTGCAGTACAGTGACGTTCTTCATGCACTTCTTTTATCTTGCCCTTTTCTTCTGGATGTTGCTGATTGCACTTTTGCTCCTCTACCGCACCCTCATGGTCTTTTCCAGAATGACCAGAGGAACAATGATGGCCATAGGCTTCACTGTTGGCTATGGAGCCCCGTTAATCATAGCTGTCATTACTGTGGCATCTACAGCTGGAGGCAAAGGATACATTCAACAAGATTACAATTGTTGGCTGAACTGGAATAAAACAAAGGTTCTCCTGGCATTTGTGATTCCTGCTCTGACAATTGTAGCTATAAACTTTATGGTGCTTATTGTGGTTCTATTTAAGATGTTGAGGAGAGGAGATAAACATCCACTATTGGACATTGTTACATGTGTGGCGCTTTTAACACCTATCTTTGGTCTAACGTTGGGATTCGGCATTGGGACCTTGCTGTCACAGAACTTTGGGATTCATGTAGTGTTCCCATTCCTTAATTCACTTCAGGTACTATTTCATGATTTCTCAAATTTGAATCATTCTATATAATGTCATATTTATTATATTAAATGTTAAAAAATATTTCTGTGTTTTTGAAGGGTTTCTTTATTTTGGTATTTGGAACATTACTGGATAGTAAGGTATGATTACTCTAAAGTCAGTACACATTCTTCAATTCAAACAAACAAACAAACAGACATAAATAATTCTTTGATATTACACATACTTTTGAACATTTGTAAGTCATTCTGGATAAGGGCATCTGCCAAATGCTGTAAATGTAAACAAATGTTTTGTGGTTGCAGGTCCGAGAAGCATTGGCAGAAACTTTTATGGCAAATGCGTTTGATTTGCAGAGTATAGAACCAACAGCTGCCAGTAGATTTCCTTTTTTTCAGGGTTTATGGCAGAGAAGTAAGTAATCACTAAGGCTGTTTTTGCTCTTTGTGTTTGACTATATATTTTTTAAAACATACACATATGCAAAACTCCATTGAATGGCTTCTGTTGCTTATCTGTCACAGTGTAGTCAGCTGTGGCCTAATCTTGTGTGACATCTGAAATGGTGTTTGACATAAGAACATACCACATTCTGTAACCCAGTACAGCACTATGTATTTCTTAGGGGGGCACGGTGGCTTAGTGGTTAGCACGTTCGCCTCACACCTCCAGGGTCGGAGTGTGGAGTTTGCATGTTCTCCCCGTGCCTCGGGGGTTTCCTCCGGGTACTCCGGTCCCCCCCTGGTCCAAAGACATGCATGGTAGGTTGATTGGCATCTCTGGAAAATTGTCCATAGTGTGTGAGTGTGTGAGTGTGTGAGTGAATGAGAGTGTGTGTGTGCCCTGCGATGGGTTGGCACTCCGTCCAGGGTGTATCCTGCCAGGATGCCCGATGACGCCTGAGATAGGCACAGGCTCCACGTGACCCGAGAATGCAAATAATACATACAATTTTTTTTGTTCAAAAGATCTGCTTTTTATTCATTATCTTAGTGTTTATTTAATATGGACAGCAAGTTTGACAAATTTCCTTGTATTCTAAACATCAGGCCCATTCGACTAGCTATTGCATATTTTTTCCTGTCCTCTTTCAATTTACATTACAGTTTTTTTGGTAATCCTTTCAGTCTTGTTATTTTCATGTTGAACTTAATACATTTAACTATGTTTTTTTTATGTGCAAGTTTTATCGTGCATCAAATATTTAAGCATTGTCCTGAATATTATTGTTACTAATATTTTGGTCTTTTTCAGTGTACAGAGCACCGAGTAGTTACCAGTATGTCTTCAGGCAACTCCGATACAGATTATTGACAACTCAAATACAAGACCCTGCTACAAGGATCTGTATAACTACAAACATCAAACATTATATAGTAAGGGAGAGTGGGGATGGTGGCAACACTTTTTGTATTTAGTTCAATTTCTCAGAGATTGTTTATATGCATTAACAATGTAACACTGCTGTAATGTGTACATATGATGATATAAACTAAAATAAAACTAATATAAAAATAAAAAATACCTGACTATTGAAAGTTATTTATGAATCCATAAAATTTAATTTTTGTTCTTATCATAAGCACTAATACCAGTACTGGGACAGTACTGTAGCAACAGCATCCTGGAATGTTGCTACAACAGGTTACAACAGTCCCTACACTGACAGCCATAATGAAACTTGCATGCAAAGCTTGACACAATAGGTCTGACACATGCAGGCTATGCCTTTTAGAAGTGAAGAAAATGCTGATTCATATGATATGACTCTGCAGTTCTTCGTTCAAACAATGCAGACAGTATAACAAAAGGCCTGATTATAAAACTCAACTTGAAAAGTATTTTTGGCAGAGAGAATGTAAACACGAGGCTGCTTTCTTCCAAGAATGAAGAGGGGTTAACTGAGCACGTACTAACTAATCATTGTAGCTCATTCCTAATTAGAGATATGTGCTATGTCCCCACCGTCCCCACTCTCCCCTACCCTGGATTACTGCCGCAAACTGATATGGCTTTGTTTAAAATTAAGATTTAATTTGATCAAATGTTTAATGTTTAACTTAAGTGCAATGACAGTGATATGTCATATGTATATATATATATCGTATGTTTTCCACATATATTAAAAAAGACAATTCTTTCTTTACATATCCCAACTGAGAAGGTTGGGGTCAGAGCTCAGGGGCAGCTATGATACAGCAGCCCTGGTGCAGGGATCGTTAAGGGTCTTGCTCAATTGCCCAACAGGGGCAGCTTGGTAGTACTGGGTCTCAAACCCTGACATGGAGACAAGATTACATACTGTCATGGTCATGTAACTGTGACATTTAGACACTACATTGAAAGTACAAGACTCCCTTAAATTGCATACATGTTTGCATCAATTCAGTTAAATACATTTGTTGGTGAAAAGGATGTGAAAACCTGAGCAATACACCTTTAAGTGCTTGTTGATCCTCCCAGTCTAAATACAATGTCATTAATATAGCTATGAGGTTAGGGCTTTGTACAGACACACCAAGTGCCATACTAAACCGTGTTTCTATTGATCATAAACATAGGGATCATTGAGCTGCAAGTGTATATCCTCATCATATTTGCATAATGGGGGTCAGAGAACAGGCAACATCATACAAATATAATCCATACATCAAAAAGTCAAGGAAATTGAAAACTAGGAAAATCACAAAGGACACAAAACAAGAAATACTCATTTAAGGCTCACATTGTCAAAAGGCAGAAAAAGGCAAAAAGTTTCAACTTTAAAGACTGAGGATGTAAATAAACACATCCAAGTTTTACAGGAAAGAAAAAAAACATATACTGTACATCAATGACAAGACAGGGGTGAAGATAATAACCAAAAGCAATCCAGACATGATTGTATAAACAAAACATGACTAGAAGTAATTATAAACACATCGCACAGTGTTATTCAAATGGATATACTGTATGATGTGCTTCGAGAGCTTGGAAAGGTCTGGACCCTTCAGGTGAATGATAATGTTAATGTTACAACATGCATTCTGCACAATTCTAGTCAATAGTGTGCCTTCAACACTCGCATCACTATACTGTATGAATGTGATGATCAGATATCTACAAAGGTTTTGTAATATAATATATTGTATAGTATATTGACCCCTTCAACCAGTCTCACTTTATCCGTTCATTTGAACTGGAATGAGGAAATAAAACAAACATATTACAGTGAACACTGAGATCTGAAACTGGTCTGGTTAGTATGCCTCTTTTTGAGGCATTTGGAAGGTCAGGTATCAGTAAGTCAAAAGCTCATAAGGCCTGGATAACCTGCTCATGCTTAGTGAGATACACGTGGGCTGGCTAGAAACAAGGTAAGACCTATGGTACAAGCTAAGATTTCATGTTATACTTGTGATTTAAGTAAAACAATTCATGTTTTTGTATTTGTATTTAATGATCGATCAGAATTATCTGGACAGTTCAGGAATGATTTGCTCCTGTAGTGCTTGAAAATAGCTACTTTTATTAAAGTGTATTTGTATTCAATGCAATTCAAGTTGTAGGTATTTTATTTACTTATATTTATTATTACTTTTTGTCTTGAATTCTGAGCTAGGGAAATGCAGTAGATATACCATATCATGTAATCTGCAACTACAACAATAGTTATTTAAGAGATATAATCAACGAAAGAACTTGTACTTTAGACTGCAAGAAGTATAAATGACTGATTTAAGACAAAAACAGTTAAAACATGTAAAATCGTAGATAAATCTTGTAAGCATGAGTGACTATAAATAATATGTATATATTTTTAAAAAATCTTATTTTACCTTAATCATTTAATATTATTTGAAAATCTTTTCTATTTTTTGTCTCTCTAATGTGTTTTTTACACTGAATATTGATGCTTTATGATTTGGTATATTGTGGTTAATTCCATTTTGGAAAATTACCTCATGTTTTGAATTGTTCTTATTTTATGGTGAAATATGACATACTGATCAGACAAAGTGCCAATAATCACTGCACCAATTTTAGTCTATACTCCTCAATACTTGTTAAACTTTTAAGCTGTTAAATGTAGAAAAGGTTTTCCTAGATTAACTTCTGGCCAGTTTCAACAGACCCTTTTAGATAATTTCTACAGATTAGTTTTAGTTTTTAAAATCTTTAAAATTTTTCACAGCTCACAAATTTTAAATTTTAAAACGCAACAATACACTCAACACTACTAAAACAGCACTCGCAAAAACGTAAATGCACAGTTTTGGTGTAGTTAGAATACTATTTACTTGTACTTATGTTTCCAAGCAATACAAACTAAACAAAAGTTTAGTGGTTTAAAAAATGACAAAAGTGTAAATATCTCTAACTACTTGGTGTAAAATCTGTGTAAAGTCTCTTTGTTGATTGCTACTTTATATTTCTAATTTTAATTTGTGGTCTCCTGGAGATGTGAGTATTTCAAATGAAACCAAAGGCATCCTGAACAGAGTTATTATTACTTCCTTATGCAGTAGGATAGCTCTTTTATATATTTATTTCCTGTAAATAAACCTATCTTACTGCTTCCTGGTGTTTTATGAATGTGGTCAATAGCTCTTGTATTTTATCTCTAGAGACACCAAAGTGATACCACCCGAATCTGCCTTAGCATTATGGATAACGGTAAGTTATAATTTAACTTACGTGACTATTACAGCAACAGCTGAAACATTTGCAACAATTATGTGTCAATCATGTGACAATTATTTAACAATTATCTAATCATTTCAACATGGACAAGGATCAGTTATCAGTGTGAAGATGCAAATGTATTCAATTCAGTTCAATTCAAATTTATTTATAGCACTTTTAACAATGGACATTGTCTCAAAGCAGCTTTACAGAACATAAAAAATATTGCAAAATGCACAAAAAGGTTAACATTATACGAAGATTTATGCAAAGAGTTAAGATTAATATTGTACTTAAATTTAAATGTAATTTTATTAAAGTTTAAATGTATTAAATAAAACACAAACAAAACAAAATAAAAGCAAGAATTAACTGTAACACAAACAAACAAACAACAACAACACAAAAAACAAACAAGTGCAATACTATACATGCTCAACTAAGCATAACAAATATGGTACACAATGATAGAGTCATATGATTTGTCGCACTACTGAGAAATGGTGCCCTCATTGCCCAGTGGCACTTAAATACCTGACAACATAGTGAGGTCCTGCGCTTAGATTAGTTTTCTGAATAAGAACTGAGATGCTCTTAATTTTTAGTCTAGAATAATTTGTGTAAGGATGATGTCTCAATAATGGTACTAATACAATAATGTATTACTGGTCAGAGATTAATTATTGAATAAGTCTTTTCCAATCTATACACATGTTATTATTGTGTACTGCTCTGAACAAGCCTCTGCTGATCCATGGCCGCTGTGCTACCACACACAGGTCGTGTCCAAGATCAACCGCCGCCCTTCCTCCATGCAAACCATTTAGACTCGAAGAAATGAAAGCTGATTTGTTTTGCTGGAAACTTTATAGTTTCATGCACACACCCCATGCTGTATCTTGTTATGACTGAGATCCAGCCTTTCTTCATAGTAATGTTACTTTCTTCTTCTTCGTTATGGACATTATCGGATGGGTGATACATTAGGGTTTTACATGAAATATGAAATGTATGTATGAAAGTGTTTAACACTGAATCAATAAAACTTACATATGAGTGTTTGGATATATAATATCTGCTATACAATACATTCAGATGGCTCAGTCTGTAAAGGAATGTCCTCAGTGGTTTCACGCTCACCGCACTCTTGGTATTTGTCATTTTTTAATGGAATTGGTAGACAGCCAAAAGAGAAAAAAACTTGACGGTTCTCACACAATTGCTTCTTCTCCTCAAGGTCACGTTCAGGTATTTTAACCATGCTCAAGCCCTCATCTATGTGAAGTGCCATTTCTATTTCTAACATATCTAGGCGTTGTTATTGCTATGGTTCAATAACAATGTTTGTCCACCTGTCTCTCGTATTTGGATGTGTTTGTCTTACAGACTTTACTTTTTGATTGAACTTTGCCTGTTTTATTTATTATGCCTTGCTACTTGTGTTTGTTGATTTAAATAAATGTATATGGATTCCAATCAGCTGGTTCATGGTTATCCGTTACAACTAAACAGTCAACCCTCAAACACTCAACAATGCAATTAGAAAGACGGCAATGCTTTGCAATGAGCTTACTGTATGTAAACTGGGCTTATGTAACGAGTGAGTCTCATGACAGGTGACATATCAACTGGTATAGTGTCCTGGTGATGTGGACATCTGCTGGTGTTGAGTGGAACTTCCACTTGAGTCTGCATACGTTTTTAGTTTAGGTTTTCCCCATTGGTTTGACATGACTTACTTTCATACAATTTCTGTAAACACCATAAACACTCTTCTGTTCTGTTTCTAACCTTGATAGGTTTACTGATGTTCAAATCGTATACCTTTTTATTGTTATAGGAAAGATTCAAATTTCAAAAGAAATCTGCTTCTTTACACCTTTAATTTATCCAGTGAATGGACAAATAGCGATAAAAAGATGCATTCAGAGTATTCAGAGTTAATGATTCCAATATTTACTTCAAATATTAAAAGTTATTCATATTCAGAGAGGAGTTATTTTTGTGTTTAAAATTTATTTTCTGTAAATCACCTGTGTGTGGTTCCTGTCTTGGTTGAGCAATATGTCTTCCTTCCTCATTATTCTGTAGCTTATAAAAACATGATCCACCAGATCCAATTGTTTTTTCTTTTTTTTTTCTTTAATGTATTAGACATTAATAGGTCATGATGCATATTTTTTTATCACAATTTTAATGTTTTTGTTTGTGAAATTAATAATAATGACAGTATTCATTTTCATTCAAATCAACATTTTTTTATATTAATTTTATGCACTTTCCTGTAAAGAAAAAGTCCTGACATACTTGTTGATTCCTTCATTTGTTTAAAAAAAGCAGTTATTAAAGTGTTTAGTGAAAGACTAACTGCACATTTGGCTTTGGTTAAGTTATTAGAAACAGTTGCGTTTATTCAGCAGCAAAGCAAACTCTTAATAAAATATAGACATAGCTATTCTAAATATATATATATACTATGTGTTATATTTGTATAAAGTTTTATAAAGTATCTAAAGAAATTTTTTAACATGTTTATACACTTACAGGGAAAATATCAAAATATGGTTTGCTGGGATTTGTTGTCATACTGCTGATTCATATGCAAGTGGTGAACTCTGAACAAGTGTTCCCTGAAACTTCAGACATTATTGTAGAGGTAAAATTAAATAATTTATATTCTAAAATAAATTTTTTTTATAATAAATTTATATCTTTTGTTAGAAAGGTATTTTCATACAGCAATAAAAACTCAGGTTGTTACCTCTGAGGGTATGTATACTTACAGGCACATCCACCTTAAGGTTTGATGTGTTGTACATTCTGAGATGCTTTTCTGCTCACCACTTTTCTAAAGAGGGCTTTTTTGATTTACAATTCTCTGTAAACTCTAAAGAGTGTTGCGTGTAAAAATCCCAGTAGATCCGCAGTTTTGGAAATACTGTTTCTGTATATATTCCCTCAAAGGTAAACTCATAACATAACTCTTTTTAACAAACTGCTATTATTTTATTATGCAACATTACCTAAGCTATAACATTTTTAATGTTCAGTTTAGCTACCCTGAGGAACAAGTGCTTCTCTTAAGAAAAACACGAGACGGTAAATAATAATAAATGTTATGTTTAAAAAGAAAAATCTATATTATGTCTGTAATATTTTTATTTTTATATTTATCATTCAAATAACCAAAACCACGTTATTGTTATTTTTTAGTGAACACAGGCATAGTAGAATACCTTGTGGTCGTTGAGGTGAATGTGACAGAAATTATTTTATTTGACCAAATCAAATCATCAGCGGATTCCATCACTCCTTTACAAATAGACAGCATCACAAACATCACTAGTTTGGACATTACAGCAGGTAAGGTTTTTTTTATTACTATTCATTTGTTTTAATTTAAATATTTAGGTTTTTAAAATTCTTATTCTTATTCTTATTTTTATTTATTTAGCATCATATTGTGGCAATTGGTTAAAAGTTTCAACTTATAAACTTTTGTAAATCTCTATATATATTTACTAACCATACATATTGGCTGAGTAGAGTCTTGTTATTTAATCCTTGACCTTTTGTTAGTTTGTTCAATTTACATACATTTAAACAGTTGGATATTTGCATCAAAATATATTTAACCAGAATGTTTGTATGTATTCTGCAAACTTTAGTGGCAGAAATCAAGTCTAGATCCTCCTTGTGTGAAAGCATGCCCCCTCTTTGCACTCACAGTTATGTTCCATAACTTCTATAAGCACTGAAAAAGATTTATTGTTAAACTGTGTATAAAATTAGCTGGCTATGAAATAATTTTCTACCACACATAAAACCATTCCAAAGGACTGCATTAATATGTGATTTCTCTTGTGATGGATCTCAACTCATATCATTGTGTTATATGAGTGTTATATTGAACCTACAGGACTTACCCTGACAGGAGGAATTAAAAACCATGGCAATGGCTAAAACATGTGAAAAACTTTCAAAGTGTATGCAGCTTAAAGCAAAAGCAAACATGTGTATGTTAGTCTTATATACTAATTAACAGGAAGTAACCAGGAATAACAGCTTCTGAACAATTGTTTGTGTGTATTTCATATGGTATGCATATATATATATATATATATATATATATATATATATATATATATATATATATATATATATATATATATATATATGTGTGTGTGTGTGTGTGTGTGTGTGTGTGTGTGTGTGTGTGTGTGTGTGTGTATAATCTAAATTGCTATATATATTGTTTAATGATTTTTCCCCCCCCAGTGTGCCAGCCAATATTCAGTTTCAATGAATCTCAATACCAGTGCATGTGTGAGGATCAGTATGTTTGGTCCTACAATAACTGTATTACATATAATGCCTGTGATTATCTAAATGAAGGAACATGTACCTGTATCAGTGCCATTCCCAGTGATGGACAGGTCTGTGTGCCAAAAATTGGTAAGAAAAACATTTAATAGTTCTTTATGTAAATGGCGAGTTCATTCCTTAATTCATTCCTTCATTCCTTCTTTGCTTCCTTCATTCCTTCCTTCCTTCATTCATTCCTTCATACTGTACATTAATTCCTTACTTTATTCCTTCCTTCATTGCTTCCTTCATTCCTCCATTTATTCATTCATATCTTCATTCCTTTATTGCTTCCTTGCTTCTTCCTTCCTTCCCTCCCTCCATCCCTCTCTCCCCTCCTATTTATACAATCTAAAAGTTGATTCTTCTTCCTAAGTTTTAAATGGTGTATATGCACACATGCATATATGTGCATCTATAATATATAGATATATCTACTCATATAACTATTTACCTTTGCATGACCTTAAGATTTTCCACAGTCATAACTAACACAGCTCTACTCCCACATCCACAGCCAGTACAAGTCCTTTTACATTAGCCTACACAACACTTGAAACAGCAGCCAGCACAATTGTGACAACAGCTATCACATCAACTCCTTTAACAACAGCCAGCACAACAACTCCTGTAACAACTGCAAGCACAACAACTCCTGTGACAACAACAGACACAACAACTCCTGTAACAACAGACACAACAACTCCTGCAACAACAACAGACACAACTCCTGTAACAGCTGGCACAATCAGTCCTGTAACAACAGCAGGCACATCAACAACTGTAACAGAAACCCGCACATCAACAACTGTATCAACAGCCAATACAACAACTCCTGTAACATCAGCCAATACAACAACTCCTGCAACAACAACTGACACAACAACTCCTGTAACAACAGCAGGCACAACAACTCCTGTGACAACAACAGACACAACAACTCCTGTAACAACAGACACAACAACTCCTGCAACAACAACAGACACAACAACTCCTGTGACAACAACAGACACAACAACTCCTGTAACAGCTGGCACAACAACTCCTGTAACAACAGCAGGCACAACAACTCCTGTAACAACAACAGACACAACAACTCCTGTAACAGCTGGCACAATCAGTCCTGTAACAGCAGGCACATCAACAACTGTAACAGAAACCCACACATCAACAACTGCAACAACAGCAAATACAACAACTCCTGTAACATCAGCCAATACAACAACTCCTGGAACAACAGCAGGCACAACAACTCCTGTAACAATAACAGACACAACAACTCCTGTAACAGCAGGCACAATCAGTCCTGTAACAACAGCAGGCACATCACCAACTGTAACAGAAACCCGCACATCAACAACTGTATCAACAGCCAATACAACAACTCCTGTAACATCAGCCAATACAACAACTCCTGCAACAACAACAGACACAACTCCTGTAACAGCCAGCACAACAACTCCTGTAACAACAGCAGGCACAACAACTCCTGTAACAACAACAGACACAACAACTCCTGTGACAATAACAGACACAACAACAACTGTAACAGCTGGCACAATCAGTCCTGTAACAACAGTAGGCACATCAACAACTGTAACAGAAACCCACACATCAACAACTGTAACAACAGCAAATACTACAACTCCTGTAACAGCTGGCACAACAACTCCTGTAACAACAGCAGGCACAACAACTCCTGTAACATCAGCCAATACAACAACTCCTGCCACAACAGCAGGCACAACAACCCCTGTAACATCAGCCAATACAACAACTCCTGCAACAACAGCAGGCACAACAACCCCTGTAACATCAGCCAATACAACAACTCCTGCAACAACAGCGGGCACAACAACCCCTGTAACATCAGCCAATACAACAACTCCTGTAACAACAGACACAGCAATGACCACCACATCTACACCTCCCACAACTACACCCCTCACAACTACACCCCCCACAACTACAACTACCACATCTACATCTCTCACAACTACACCCCCCACAACTACAACCACCACAACTACACCCCCCACAACCACCACAACTACAACCTCCACAGTTGGCATTACAACCCCAGCCCCAAGTATGTTAATCCTTGTTCTTTTTACTTTTTTTTGTCATTGACCAAAAATACACTTTAAACTCATTTTAAAAATGTATTCACTCTGTTAATTACTGTATTATGCAATTATTGTGATTTTATTTACTAAATGATATTTGTTTAATTTTTCATTATTGTTATTTTTTTCAAGACAACAAGCTACTGAGCCTCTCACTGAAACTAAATCAAGTTTTCGACTTTGAACTCAACAATAAAAATAGTGCAACATATCAAACATATAAAAATAAAATTCAGAGTTCAGTAAGTATTGCACAATATATTAGATTATTATTATTATTATTATTATTATTATTATTATTATTATTATTATTATTATTATTTAGTAGTAATATTAATGCTGTGGATTACCATGTAGTATTTCTTCTTTCACTTAAAACTATACTTTTTTACCATCAGATTGAAGAAAGCTACAGAAAAGTACCTGGCTATCAACCCAACTCTGCAACAGTGACTGGTTTCAGGTTATAATATATATTTGAATCTAATATAATTATGTTTTTTATGATTTCCTACCTAATGAATTATATATTGATGAATATATTATTATAGTATTAATGAATGATAAATCAATTTATTATTTAATAATTATAGTGATTTAAATAGTATTATATACAATTGGAATTGAACAATCTATATTCTATATTTTTTGGTGATCTAAAATTGTAAGGTTCTGTATTATATTGAAGATGTGATGTGTTTTAAACAGACCTGGAAGTGTGATTGCAGACTTCAGTATTACCTCAACAACTAACAACATTGATTTGGCTTCAGCAAACCAACAGCTTGCTACCAATCTCATTAATAGTGGATTCAGTGTTTCTGGCGATTTACTTAGTCAAAGTGGTGAGTGGACTTAGTAGAATTATTATTATTATTATTATTATTATTATTATTATTATTATTATTATTATTATTATTATTATTATTATTATTTTGGTTGTAGTTGTACTTGTAGTTGTTCAGTTATAGTTACTTTTAGTTATTCATTTTATTTTTAAATCTGTAGTATTAATGCTATTAACCACAACAAGAAGAATGCATGATTCTTTATTTTAGTCCAAGGAGAACTAACCAACATCAACAGAAACATATATCCTGGTTCAGATCTCAAACTAACATGTAATCCCCCACTGACAAATGGTATAAACTGGACCCTGAACGGGATTCAGTTACAGCAGTCAGACAAGTATGTGATTAATAATGCTGAACTCACTGTGAAGAATGCCGGTCCCACTGACAGTGGTAAGTCAGAAAAAAAAAATAATATATATATTATTTTAGTATATATTATCTATATATTAGTATTATTATTATATATTTAGTATTATCATTATTGGAAATTATAGTATTAATAACAATAATAATATTTTCTTCTCTGTTTTTTTAGGTCTATATTCATGCATAACAACAGTAAACTCTCTGCCCAATATAATCTGGCAAAGCATTACAATTCAGCCATATCCCAATATTCAAGTGACCAGTAATAAAACTTTACAATGTGAGGATACAACAGTCTCACTGCAGTGTTGTGTTCAGGGTGTATATGAGGTACAATGGACTGACACTACAACCTGCTCAAGTTTACCAGGTCATACACACACACAGATTTTATGTGACGTTTTATGTGATGTGGTCATGAATACCAGTGTAACCAAGCATAAATAAGGAAAAAAACAACAACACATTACTACAAACAAATATTTAGTCTATGTTTACTAAATGACATTGTGTCTAGTTTAACCTGAAAATGAAATGTTTCCAGTTTCTGTAAAATGAAAAACTATCTAAGAGAAGCTACTTCAGTTTTGAACACATTTAACCATTTGTGTTGCACTTTCTCACCAGGAGGCTGCATCACATGTAACTATACAATTAACAAACAGGATTGTCAGAATGGTGTGCAAACAAAACAGTTCAAATGCCAACTAACACAACCTATCAGTGATAGTAGTTACAACTCGGAGACCATCGAAATACAAGTAAAAAACCAAGGTGAGTAAAGAATTATTTTTAAAATTACATTTTCCCCCAAAAATTATAAGAAAACTTCATGTAGTAATCTACATATCTTCAATCAAATATTGTAATAATAATAAATAAATAAAAATACAAAAGGAAACGCATTATTGAGAAGAATTATTGTAACAACGCAGCTCAATTATCAACTCATTTTTAAGTTAAATGAATAAATTGAACAAAGAAATTAGTTGATTTTTATAAAATCCAATGATAAAGGTTGTATCAAAATTTAATGTAGAGCTAAATTTTGATACAACCTTTATCATTGGAAATTACAATATATCAAAAAAAAAAAAAAAAAAAATCAACATTCCTGTGATGGGTTGGCACTCCGTCCAGGGTGTATCCTGCCTCGATGCCCGATGACGCCTGAGAAAGGCACAGGCTCCCCGTGACCCGAGAAGTTCGGATAAGTGGTAGAAAATGAATGAATGAAAAAAAAAATCAACATTTTTAAGAACATATTCGTTGCTTTGTCATTATAGATTATTTTATGTTGGCCAAAATTTTTAGTCAATCAATTTTACTTGATGAATCAATTTTAAAAATACAGAAATACAAGATATACTACATTAAAATGTATTTTTACCAAAAGAAAAAAACAGAAACACCCCCCCCCCCACACACACACACAAATACTGGCAGCACTATACACTTTGTAAAAACAGTGATACTGTATAATTAGCCTGAACTGGTGTCAAATGGACTTTGTATTTCCACTATTTATTTTTGGTAGACATTGGACATTACTTTGCCCAACAAACTGCAAATACAAAAATGTTATTATATTTATTTATTTATTTGTTTGTTTGTTTGTTTGTTTGTTTGTTTTAGGATTTGACTGTTCTGATAAGGTATTCGGAGCTGGAAATCAAGGAGCAATCCAAACTGCTAACTGTGATGAAAACATGGCTGGCTATAAAAAAGCTCAGTGTATTTCAAAAAAGTGGACCATTATAGAAGACAACTGTGTTCTGATTGAAATTCAAAATTTAAAAAATGAAGCTGAGGCAATTACATTGTTTTCTTGCTTCTGAGAAAGATAATGAAAAAAATAATTTTAGTGTAATTTCTGTTTGATTTTTCATAACAGTGTGTGTTTCTGTAGAATTTACAGGTATCAGCTATCCCACAGTTTATGGCCAGCCTCAGTAGTAATGCTACTTCACAGTCTCAAAACCTCTTTGCTTCTGCAGCAACAATAACAACAATTGTAGACATTCTAACCATTGTTTCAGGTCTCTCACAAACAACTGTAGTCAGTCAAACCATTATGACGGTAAGAAAATTCACCGTTTTACAAGATAAGAAGCTTTTTGAAGCACATCATAAATACTGGATTGTTAATAGCTTTAATATTGAATATCAGTTTTTATAATCCATACTACAGCATTTTATACTATTTAGTATTTTTTATAAGAATCAAAACAGTTGTTTCTGCTTCATTATTAGTTAGTGATTAAATATTTCTGATGATAAAATAGATTGCTCAGATTTTTGATTAATAAATATTTATTTTTTAAGGATTTCATAAAAACAGCTGAGGTCATTGGAACAAATGATACATCAGGCACTTGGGAGCAATTAAACAAAAACAATGAAACAAGTAACACCAGTAATTTACTTCTGAATGCTACTGAGAACATTGCACGTAGACTCCCGGATGAGGACATCATAATAACAACAAACTTTACTTCTGTCAAAAAAAAAACCTTTACTGCACCCTTTTCTGAAGCATTTGGAAAAAATTCTACCCAAATAAATATTCCAGTGAGTGATGTCAAGACGTCCCTCACAGTCATAATCTCTTCGGCTTTTAACAACATCTTACCTGTTCGAACTCTGACCAACAATAACAGCAGTCAGACTGGCACCAAGATCAATGGAGACGTAGCTGTGATTGAGACAAACTCAACAATTAACAACATCTCTCTCTCTTTTGATGTCATAAATATTACATTGGGAAAACCTCAGTGTGTCTTCTGGAACTTTAATATTCTGAATGGTCTTGGTGGATGGGACTCGACTGGATGTCAGTTAAAGCTATTAGGGAATGAAACTGAAAGATACACATGTGAGTGCAATCACACCACCTCTTTTTCAATCCTGATGTCACCATTTACGCTGGATAAAGACCAAGACATAATCTTAGACTATATAACCTACATTGGTGTTGGCATTTCAATGGGCAGCTTAGTTTTGTGCCTCATCATTGAAATCATCATATGGAAATCAGTGACACGAAATGACACATCCTTCATGCGACATGTCGCCATAGTCAACATCGCTGTCTCCCTCCTGATTGCGAACATTTGCTTTATCATTGGAGCAGCTGTTGCTAATTTAGAGGGTCCCTGCAGTACAGCGACGTTCTTCATGCACTTCTTTTATCTTGCCCTTTTCTTCTGGATGTTGCTGTCAGCACTTTTGCTCCTCTACCGCACCCTCATGGTCTTTTCCAGAATGACCAGAGGAGCAATGATGGCCATAGGCTTCACTGTCGGCTATGGAGCCCCGTTAATCATAGCTGTCATTACTGTGGCATCTACAGCTGGAGGCAAAGGATACATTCAACAAGGTTACAATTGCTGGCTGAACTGGAATAAAACAAAGGCACTCCTGGCATTTGTGATTCCTGCTCTGACAATTGTAGCTATAAACCTCCTGGTGCTTATTGCGGTTCTGTTTAAGATGTTGAGGAGAGGAGTTAATGCTTCTGTTCAGCCAGATGAGAAACATCCCCTAGTGATCATTGCTAAATGCGTGGCGATTTTAACACCTCTCTTTGGTCTAACGTGGGGATTCGGCATTGGCACCTTGGTGTCACAGAACTTTGGGATTCATGTAGTGTTCGCATTCCTTAATTCACTGCAGGTACTAAAGATATGTTAATATAATTTTGACTGTAATTCTCATTGCAAACACTTAATATACTATATATTAATATTAATGCATATATAGTATATGTATATTATATATTATAAGTAATGTAGTGAATAGTAAAATATTGTTCTTTCTTTCAAGGGTTTCTTTATTTTGATTTTTGGAATAATCCTGGACAGTAAGGTAGGTGTGATCTAAGACCATGAAAATTCTCACAGAAACAATAGAAATAATATTTTGATATTACTTTTTTGCACTTTCAGGTCCGAGAAGCATTGGCAGGAAAGTTTTCACTGAGGAACTTAAGTTCTGGTCGCACCAGGGTAAATATTGTTGATGGAGTATATACTAGATCTTTAGAAAAAAACTTTATTTATACTTAAATTGATTTTCTATAAGTTCATGACGGATATATCTGAATTTCAGAGTACGAGTGCAGGACCAACGTCCTCAAGTGGACTTCCTTTCATGCAGAGGTTACGGCAAAGAAGTATGTAACTGAATATTAATCAATAAGACACTTTGATCACATTGCATTTGACCAGCTCATTTTTTTTTTAATATACTGGGTCTGTTAGTTGGAAGATTTGGATTCAATCCCCAGCACCGGCAAGCTGTCACTGTTGGCTAATCAAACAAGACCCTTTTCACCCCCAATTATTTCACTTTTGTAATTTATATTTTTTCTTAGTTTTATTCTTACTTTTTGCATTTTGCTTTCTTATGTGTTGTATTTATTTAGCTTTATCATGTATAAAGTATGTGAGCATTGTCCTGATTGTGATTAGCGCTGCCACTAATATTTTGGTCTTTTGCAGATGTGTACAATGTACAAGCAAACAGCGGCACTACGGCTTCAACTTCAAACAACTCATATGCGCCTATCAACACTTAAGGCAGTAAACCCCTATTACAAGAGCCTGTTTAACTGCTATCATACAGTACATGCATGTTTTAACAAAGTAAATAATGAAAATTAATAAACAACAAATAATATATATTTCTAAAGCACTTATAAAAGTGTTTCTCATGAAGCTCCACGGAGCTGATTTCAGAGTAATGAATAAGGAATTAATTTTTTACATCAAAAGATCTATATAATTTATTAATAATTTAAATGTTCTGATTGTTTTTCCATTTTGTCAAATTAATTCATAATTTTTTTAAATATTAAATTTTATTAAATATTGCTGTATTCCTAAAGACATTTACATTTACTCCAAAAAATTTACAACATTTAAAACATTTACTCAAAAAACAAACAAAAAAAACCCCAAAACAAAACAAAACCCAACAACAACACAGTACTACTAACAATGCTAACAATAAATAGATAACTCTCTTCTTAATTATCTTCATTTTATTGTACTCATACTCTGATGAGATACAGTACTGTATGTGATTCCCTCACCTCTAAAGTATGGATTATAGACTGTGATTTTTGATGCTGTTTCTGTGTTGTAAATACATTTTTAACAAATGAATTATAATAAATAGTCTATGGTCTGTGGTATCAATCAGGTTTTGTTTCAAATTATTTAGAAAGTAAGACTATGTACAGGTATATGCTTCTTTGTTATTTCTTTTAAAAAAAAAATTAAATTAACCACTTTACACAACACTATTACCTTCTCTCATTTTATATTTAAATAATATTTGTGTTTTTCTCCCGTGAGTCTCCTCCAGTATCCCAGCTTCATGTCAGCACACTTCAGCACACCAGCTCAACTGGTTGGACAAGTTGAGCAGTGCTGGTAGATCTGAGGGAGCAAGGTGCAGTGTGAGGAATGAAAAGAGCTTTGAGGTAATAGGGTCCATTTTTGGCTTTGTAGGCAAGTTTCAGTGTTTTGAATCTGATGTGTGCAGCTACAAGAAGCCAGTGGATGAGTGCAGCAGTGGGGTGGTGTGTGAGAACTTAGGTAGGTTGAAAACAAGTTGTGCAGCTCTTCAGTTTTGCTGTGATTGAGGGTAATTTGCAAGACATGAGAAACAGATGTGTAGAGGCAGGAACAGGACAAGGATACTCAATTTCCTCCTGGGGATTAATAAAGTATTCTGATTCTGACCGACCTCAGACCTAGGGGATATCTAGTCAGCACCTAAGGACACACAAGTGGTGAAGGGTATTCTCATCAGGTATGAGAGAATATGTATAAATGGTGTACATCACCCAAGTATGCTTTGCGTTTGCTCCTGGTCTCCAAGGCTCAAATGCTTGGGCTTTACTGCACATGTAGCCCTCCTCAGAGTAACCTCTTCACTCAATGGCTGTGCAAATGACCCAATTCCCAGGTTGGGATCCTAATGAGTTAATTTATCTATGAGGTTGCCTACAAGTTCCTGTTCCACAGATATTGACAGGTAAGCAGATGCTTGTGCTGATTTTGATGTCACCAACTGTGGTTGCTGGTATGACTGGAGATAGTTCTGTTCTGTGATATCCATGGTTAATCTCTTCTGCGGTCACTCGAAGATCACAGTGTGGCTGACAATGAGACTGTTTGTTTGAATGAAACTGTTTTTCTTTCATATACTGGTAATGGTCTGGGGTTACATGCATATTCTTCCTCTTTTGCTGAATCCTGCTTAGTCGTGAAACGGAGACTGACTCTTCCTGTGGTGCTGTTTCTGCCTGTCCTGTCCTCATCCTACCTCACCCTGTCTATTATGTTCTAGTGGCAAGACATTCACAAGCAATAGGACATTACAGTGAAATATATGGAGAGTGCAGTCACTGCTTTGGCTTGAATTCAATATATCGGACCATCTCCCATTCTTTCAACTATATGCTGAATGGTACTTTCCCAGTAAGCATGTAATATGCCTTGTTGCCTTTCACAGATAGGCTGTAAACCAGCACAGATAGGCTGTAAACCAGCACATAGAAGAAGCACTCTTTAACTGACTCCAGGATTATATAGTTCATTCCACCACCTTGGTGCCAGAACAGAAAAGAGTCTTGTAGTATACTTACCTCTTACCCGGAGAGATACCAGTGGGACCAGTCGAGCAGTGCTGGTAGCTTTGAGAATGCAAGGTGCAGTGCGAGGAGTGACAAGGGCTTTGAGGTAAGAGGGAGATGGTCCATTTCTGGCTTTGTAGGCAAGGATCAGTGTTTTGAATTTGATGCATGCAGCTACCGGTGTTACAGATGGAAGCCAGTGGAGGAATTGCAGCATCAGTGTGGTATGCAAGGACTTAGGCAGGTTGAAAACAATTTGGAGAGGGAACCAACATGAGTGTGTCACATTAGCAACATGCAAGGAAAAGGACAGTTGATTGTCCATGGTTACCCCAAGGTACACTATATAACATTGTGGTGTTTCTGCAAATGTTATTTCCTAAAAAGCAGAGATTAGCACTTTACTGATAGGTGCATTGGCAGTTTGAGCTTCTTTCAAGATAGCAACATTAAATTTTCTCCCTGAGGGGCATTTTCTTTGATGACATGTACTTTTGGTTCGGCTGACACGGTGGTTTTGACTGTGAAGGTATCACCATGCTGGCTTTTACATGTGGCAGTGCCCTGTTTAAGGTCACAGGTTGGCCCTCTATAGTAACCTCTTCCCGTTTCCCAACATCATACATTAAAGATGGGCAAAGGAACTATGTCCAGGCTGTCCACAAATTAAACAATGGGGACAGTTCATGATGCTGTTTTGTACACAGACATGGCATTTTCCTTTTGCCTTGGTTGCTGGTTGCAGACAAGGGGTAGTTGTCAAATGGGTTAAATGCTTCGTTATAAGAGGGCACTTGAGCTGTCAGTTCTTTAATAGCATCACGTTTGGCCTGTAATTCAAAATCAACTTTGGCTTGTCTTGTCTGGACAGTTAGTTCACTTGGGTCATGTTGAACTGAATTTATAATCACTGGCATGGTTTTAGCCACTGTGCTCAGTTGTTTAATCGTCCCGCTTCCTCTTCTAGATTTAAAAACATAAACAAAAGAACATGGCACAAGACAGAAAATAAACCCCTGTTGGAACACCAGAGGGGTCTTCTGGCAGAGAATTGTCCAAGACATCATGACAAAATTTTTAATGTTAAAAGAAAATATTAAAATCATGAAAATGAAGAAAATTATAGCTAGAATGATATAATGTAAAACATGTTATATAACATGTACCATGTATAAAGATACATAAATAACAGTATACATCATTCATAATAAATGCTGAAATATATACAGATTGGTTGCACTGTGTAAGAAAACAGAGGTTTTGTTAAAGCAGAGCGGATTAAAAAAGAGTGTATCTCCAATTTTAGGCACTGCTCTATTGGACTGCACATTAAGTAAAATTTAGTTAAGAAATTTAGTTTGGCAACTCTCAGACAGCAACAAGGGCATTTAAACAAAGATTAAGAATAAATAAAGTACGTGTTTGAATATAATTTAATCAGTTTTCAAATTATGGATGGATTTTTACTATTTTTGGAAAAGTAAGATCTAAACAACCGGCAAATCTAAAAAGTAATCAAGGCATGGGTAAAAACAGGAATAAGAATCATAGTGTACATAGCTCAAAAATAACATGAATGCTAAGGTTGGAAAGACTTGCATGTGATGGCATTATATCGTTTGCCAGGATGTATCCAGGAAGTACTAGGTTAGTACTCAGAAAGGGGATATCCCTGCTGACAGGAATCAAGCATCGCATTAGTTCTGGCAGGCCACGTCGTCAAGCGTGCATCAGCTGTTAATCAGCTGTCCACGACGTGCACCTATCCGGTTACGACATCCGTATTACCCGACCATTTAAATTCCCATTCATAGAGCCGTTCAGCGCTTCGCTGCTGCCGCGATCTAAACTCCCTCCTCCAACACCGACTCCACCACGCCGGAACCCGTTTTCGCTGTACCAGTTGTCTTAAATCTCCACATACCTTTTTCTCTCTCTCTCCCTCTCTCTCTAATTATTTGATTATCTATCTATCCATTCATTTATTACTTTCCAAAAACGTGTAAGCGAGCTTATCAATACTATGCATGCACATGGACAGGCACGTGGATTCTTGCCCAGAACAGAACCATACCGCCAACACTAACTGTATGCATATCATCTAATTCCCTTGTGACAAAGTGGTCCTGACAGAAACATATTTATACAGTATATGGCATATTTCAGCACCGATCTCATTCGAGCCTTCCAAACCCATTTTCAAGCAGCCTACTGTATGAGCCACAGTTTCTGCCCCAGGTCAAAGAGAAGCATCCAGATAGGTATACAGATTTACTGAAGGTGGGGAGCACCGAGCAAAATGCATGACGTCGTGGGACCTGCTGTTTATACTGGTCATACAATAAACCTCCCTGGTGGGAAAGAGATGGATTTAAGGTGTAGGATTAAAGCTGGCCCTCAAAGGAAGACTTATACAGCACTGATTGAAGGCCATCCCTCCTTGCAGCTGCCCCAGGACATCCTGGTGTTCAATGTGAAAAGAGGTTGTGCTCCAGTTTGTTGCATCCCTTTTTATTTTTGTGTTTTCTGTTTAGGGAGTTGTCTGTGTTTCTGTGCAGGATGAACACCGATTGGTTCCTGAAGGTTACCTGGTGCCATGCCCTGCCTGTTCAGTCCTGCTGCCTATAAAGCCTCCACCACCTCTTCCTGCTTTAGCTTTTTTGCTCACTTGCTGTGTTTGTGCTACTCCTTTTCAGGTAGTTAGTGTGGTGTGTTAATGTTGGTTGAGTCGTCTGTGGTATTAGTGTGTTTAGCCATTCCTTTTAATGCTGACTAGTGCCTGTTCTTTTGACTTTGATTCTGGATTGCCCGTGTTTGGACTTATTAGCTAACCTGTAAATATTTGTATATAGTATTATTGGGGATGTAGGGAGACCGATGCCATTTTTGTTTGAACCTTTTATTGATTGAGGGTTTTTTGTACGGGGAGTTAGGGAAGTAATTTTCCTTTCTTTTTTTTTGTTTGCAAAGTAGGGAAATTAAAGGCTACAAGAATTAGTTGTTTCTGTTTGTTATTTTGGCCTTGTCAGCTCCTGAAGACATACCCCAAGTTGTAATGTGAAATTTGTTATTCTCATTAAAAATATTGTTCATTCAGTTAACTCGTTTCCTCGTACCCTTTCATATTGCGCCTTCACCCCTAGATGGGGCGTAACAAATTAGAGTGATGAATCTTTCCCAGCAAGTAATTACAATCAAATGACACACAAATCTGTCTAGTGCAGTCCTAGTGGACAAGGTGGTGGAGTTTCCAGAAAAAAGCATGGTGAAGTTGGGAACAGAGGGGCATGTCTCAGTCTGGACCAAGTAGTGGCTAGCTGCAGGGTTGACCTAAATGACACAGTCGTGGAAAGTGAGGACCAACATGTTCTACTAAGGGGTCTGCTGGACAAGCATGCAGATGTGTTCTCCCAGCATCCCATGGACTATGGTCACAACACAACTGTACAGCATGAGATTCCTTTGGTGGATCAGAGGCCCTTCCGACTGCCATACCGCAAGATTCCACCCTCCCAGTGGCAAGATGTGAAGCAGTTATTGATGGAGATGGAAACAGCAGGAGTCATTTCTCCCCAGTAAAAGACCATATGCATCCCTTGTGGTGGTTGTGACCAAGAAGAATGGATCACTTTGATTGTGTATTGACTACTGGAAGCTCAACTCCTGCAGCACACAAGATGCTTGCCAAGGATAGAGGAGGCTCTAGAGGCTTTAGGCCAAGCAAAGTACTTCTCCACCCTTGACCTGACCTCTGGATACTAGCAGGTAGAGGTTGTGGATAAGCACAAGACAGAATTCAGCACTCCCATGGGGCTGGTTGAGGCCAATAGAATGCCTTTTGTGCTGCAAAATGCACTTTCCATTTTACAAAGGCTCATGACCTACTGTTTTGGGGACTTAAATTTCACCCATCTCCTTATTTACCTCGATGATGATATAGTTTTCTCTAAGTCCTTTAATGAACATCTAGAGAGGCTCCAGTTGGCTTTTGATATGCTTTGGGAGGGCATCAGGACAGACCCAGAGAAGATCAGCAAGGTCAACTATTGGGTGAGGCGTACTAATCATATGGATGTGCTGTGTTTTTTTAGGTTTTGCAGGCTACTAAAGGAGGTATGTTAAGGGCTACTCCAAATTGGCTGCCCCATAATACTACCTTACCTCTGGAGACCGTAGAAAGAGAAAAAGGGATTGAGAAAAGCCCAAAACCTGACCAACCCATTTCTGTGGACTGCAGACTGTAAGGAGGCCTTTTAGTCTTTAAAAGAAAAGCTGATAAGTGCACCAGTGCTTGGCTATCTGGATTACAGTCAACCCTTTCTGTTGCAGACTGATGCCCTGGGAATGGGCCTTGATGCTGTACTAGTACAGGAACAAGATGGGATGGAATATGGTCATTGTGTATGCGAGGCCTGAGTCCACTTGAGTCAAGGTATCTGGCACACAAGCTTGAGTTCCTCACTCTCAAGTGGGCCATGACAGATAAGTTCCATGACCACCTCTGCAAGTTCTGCCAAACTCGATGCCACTAGTCAGTGATCGGTTTCTTATCTGCTCATATTTGATTTTGACATCAAATATCGGAGGGGACAGGATAACTCCAACGCTGACACCGTCTCACATATGTGCAATGAGGAGGTGGTGGAGACCCTGCAATCATGTCCACAGCAGGTGAGGACTGGTGGACTGAGACATAATGAGGCACAAACCACCCAGGGGGCTGAAGAGGTCTAAGCCAAGGACACGGCTGTCACAGAGAAGCTGGAAAGCTGTCTGCAGCTGCAGCCCAGTGAGGTGTATGCAGATGTGGGGATGGAGTCATTACCTGCTATTACCACGCATGAGCTTTGAGCATCACAGAAGAAAGATTGCTCCCATCCTCCACTTTAAAAGCAGGAACCATAAACCTGGCCACAACAAGAGGATAAATGTGTATGCAACTGAGGGTCTCCTCTGAAAAGAGTGGACGAGGTTAGTTGTAAAAAAAGTGGAAGAACTAATTCTGCCAGAGAGGCTGCTTTAATCTATCAAAATAGCCCTTCACAATGACTCAGGGCATCTGGGATTTGAGAGGACACTACAGATGATAAGGGAAAGATTTTACTGGCCAAGAATGTTTCAGGAGATCAAGCTTTGATGCGAACAGTGTGAGAGATGCTGCCTTAAAAAAACTCCCACAGCCAGCAACAGGGCCCCCCCTCATTAGTATCCATACCAGTGCCCCCATGGAGCTAGTCTGTGTGGACTTCCTGATATTGGAGTACTCAAAGAGAGGTATGGAGAATGTGCTCATTGTTACAGATCACTTTTCTTACTATGCACAGGCCTACCCCACAATGGTCCAAAAGGCAGGGCCATGGACTTGTGGGGAAATTTCTTCTGCCATTTTGGTATCACTGCAAAATTGCATGCAGATCAAGGGCACAACTTTGAAATTGCAATTGTAAAGGAGCTATGAAAGTGTGTTGACCACTGGGGCCCACACCACACCCTACCACCCCCAGGGCAACAGGACCACTAAAAGATTCAACCGTACCCCGATAAACATGCCGGGAACTCTAGAGCTGCACCTGAAGCCCCAGTGGCATGAGCATGTGGAAGCCATGACACACACATATAACTGCTCATGACATGACTCAACTGGATATAGCTCGTACTATATGAGGGGAGGCAGAGGTTGGGAGAGCACGACCATACGATGTGGTGAAGAAGCAGCCAAATTTGCCTGTGTACGTGTTGCGACCAGTAGATAGAGGATAAAAGTGAATGGTTCATAGAAAGCTTTTAGAGCAGTCTATGTTCCTGCCAGTAGAGCGAGACAAGAGAGTTATTGTAGAAAGGAATGAGTCAGATTGTGAGATATGAGAGGCACACATTGAGTATGAGGCCAGAGAGGTAACAATGGGTGACAGTTCAGAGGAGATGCTGGACAGAACACTGATTGAAACAACAGATAAAGAGGAGGAGCAAATGAGCACAGAAGAGGCAAACAAGTAGAGGAGAGGGAGTGCTTGTGACTGGTAGTGGTGTTTTTTAGTGGTGTTTTAGCAGGTCAGCCTGGTATGCCTGCAATACTGCCATTTGTGCAGTTAACTTGTGGCCATGTAGGCCTTCCCTGGGGCCAAGGTGGACCAAAAGGGCTTCAGTGGGAGCACTGCTTACAAGAGATAGCTTGCAAGCACATATTCAACAGCATTGTAAGCATTGTAGGTGCAACAGCATTGTAAGCATTGTAGTTCATTCCTTATTGTTGCAATCGTCTGCACTCTCCTCTGTCTGGACTACTGCCACAAACTCGCATGCTATTATTTTAGAAATGTATTCTGCTATGACCTTGTTTAAAAACTTACCTTGTGATACATTGCCAGAATACACCAAATTTTGAGGTCCTGGGGTCTCATATATAAAGCGTGCGTACTCACAAAATGGGGCTGGAAACGTACGTACGCCAGTTCCCACGCAAAGTTTGTGATCTATAAAAAACAAACTTGACGGGAGAATGTGCGCACCTTTAAGCAAACATTGCTTACGCGCACATTCTGGAGACAAAGGGAATTGGCGACACAGATGGTGAAGTTGTGAACTGAAGTTAGATTGTAGAAAATAAATGTGAGAAAAACGATTATAAGAATTAATGTCATTTACTTTTCACTCCACATACGTTATATCCACATTATCATGAAGATTAAATGCAATAGTGTTATTTGTGCCAATTGTTTTAGGATATATACATCTAGTAAAATCCAAACATAATTCAAAATGTATTAAAAAAAATAATAATAATCTGTGCTGCCTTACAGGCACATTGTCCACAACGGGAGTGCAAGGGGAGATGGCGCGAATACATGTGATACAGAATAGCATGAAATACCCTTTTATTAGAGAACTGCAGAACACAGTATAAAAACAAAACATTTTCCTTAATGTACATATATCATAAAATGTCAAAGTCTGCAAATACAGTCATGAAGCACAATCGCTACTCATCATCGGTCCTAACTATTACGATGTTCATTACAAAACCGTCATGAAGAAGCATGTGTTCACTATAACATTTTTGTCTTAAATTTTCACCCACAAATAAATTCTATGATTTTGTCAAGTTGTTAATGATCAGTCTAATTGCTAGAAACATATAAATCCTCCGGTGGCCCGGGTATGTAATGCTTTATGATGGCACTGCTGGCACTGTTGGAGGATTACACCAATGGCAGAATAATGAGAGAACTAGTTTTCAGGGACCATGATGATTTCCTGGCCCATGATGATGACTGGCTAATAAGCCTATTTAGATTCCCTATAGCTGTGCTCTTGGATCTATGTGCTGAATTGAGTCCAGTATTAGAGAGGGCACCATGCCGGAACCATGCCATCCGAGTCCAAATACAAGTCCTCACCACTCTGGGGTTCTTGGCAACCGGCTGTTTCCAGCGGGAATTGGCAGACAGGTAAATTATTTATATAAAAAAAAAACTATAAGTAATCCTCAACTTTGTCTCTAAGACCTTTTTGTATATGAAATAATTCTATTGGAATCTATCATCTCACTCTATAGGTCTGTGGTATATCACAGCCGTCCCTGAGTGCCATAATATCTGTCGTTTTGAATGGTATACTTAATGTGGGTAGTTGATACATCAGGTTCCTCGACAGTGTGCGAGAACAGGCCGAAATTAAAATGCAATTTGCAGCAAAGTCTGGTTTGCCAAATGTAATCGGCGCAACTGACTGCACTCATGTTGCTATAGGCACCATCTGAAAATGAATTTGCTTATGTTAATAGAAAGCATGTGCATTCTATTAATGTGCAAATCATATGTGACTCAATGTTGCTTTTAATATAATTATAATCTGCAGGTGACAGTGGCTACCCCGAGACACTGGCTCCTCACCCCATTTTTAAACCCGCAGAGCGCAGAGGAAACTCATTATAACGAGGTCCACTCCCGTGCCCGTGCAGTTGCAGTATTATAAATGAGACCCCTGAGCAATGTGACCAGTTTTTAAACAAGATCCAACAAACAGACTGGTCCTATAAATATGCAATATAAATGTGAAATCCATTAATGATTAAATGGATTTTATTGAATCAAAATGAAACAATTGTTGCTGAAAAAATGTGATTAGAGTAACTTGCCAGCATTATATGCTTTGTTACACATTTTTTGTTTTATTACATACTGTCATGGCCACCTCAGGTTGGTGTCTAAACTCTTAGTACCTTGAAAGTCCCTAAAATTGCACACGTTTGCATCAATACTGTTAAATACATTTGTTTGAAAATTTACACGGAATGGCTAAAAGGATTAGCATCATACCTCTAAGTGCTTGTTGAATCTCACAATCTAAACACATGGGCATTGATATGAAGAGATGAGGTCGGGGCTTTGTGTAGGCCACTCAAGTGCCACAACAATTCTGGCAAACCATTTCATTGATCTTAAATTGCCTACCAGGGCATTGCCACTGTACGGATCATTAAGATCCAAGACACTGTATATCCTTATCAGATCTGCATAACTGGGGTCATAACTGGCAGGCAACATCATACAAGTATATTCAATACATCAAAAAATGGGAAGTAAACTAGAATTAAAAGGACTAAGGAAAAACAGGAAAATGAAACCAGAAATCAAAGAAAAAAAAAAACTAGGAAAATCACAGAGAACAAACACAAAATACACAATTAAGGCTCACATTGTACAAAGGCAGAAAAAGGCTTCATCTTGAGACACTAACATTACCAATATACACGTTATTCACGAAAGAACTAAAGACAGTTAACAACATTCTTGCATGCTAGATAACAAACGAATCAATGCCAAACCGGGGTGAGGACAATAACCAAAAAGAATCCAGTCGTGACTGTTGTGAAACAATCCAGTCATGACTGTGTAAAAAAAAAAAACATGACAGGAAATAATTATGAACACATCGCACAATGTTATTCATATGGAGATATGACGTGCCTCAAGAGCTGCAGCATGTGCTGGGAATCTGTGACAGTCATGTTGGAACAGGTTTGGGCCTTCAGATAAATGATAATCTTAATGTTACAAAATACATTCTACACAATTCTAGACAATTGCATGCTTTCTAAATTGTAGCATCACTATATAAATGTGATGACCAGTTATCTAGAAAGGTTTTGTAATGTAGTATAATAACCCCTTCAATCAGCCTCATTTAACCATCCATTTGAATTGGATCAAGGAAATAAGACATTACAGTAAATGCTGAGATCAGAAACTGGTCTTGCAAGTATGACTGTGTTTGAGGTGTCAGAAATATTTGCACAACATTAAAAGCTCATACACCATCTGCTCATGCTTAGTGAGATAATCGTGGGCTGGCTATACCCAAGGTAAGATCTCAAACTACAAAAGATTTCATGCTATATTTCATTTTGTGATTTTAGTAAAACAAATCATGCTTTTGCATTTGTATTTAATGACCAATCAACATTATAGTTCAAGGTTTCTGCTTGATAAAAGCTGATATTATTAAAGTGTATTTGTATTCAAGTTTAATTTATTTTATATATTTACTTTTATTGCTTTTTGTCTTGAATTCTGAGCTGAGGAAATTCAGTATGTGTGAAATGCCATATCATGCAATAGCTATTAAAGTGGTATAATCAGCAAAATAATTTACAGACAAAAAAGGAATAAATAAAGGCAACTAATGGAAAGAAATGTGTATTTATCATAGCTGAAGGGAAGAACAATACGATTGCAGATAAACAAACAAGCAAAAATGACACACAAGCATAATCAAGCAAAGGACGGCATATATTAGTTCTGTGTAACAAAGCAAAACCAACTCACCTATCGAGAAGGAAAAAAGCAGCCTCGGCATCTTAAGTAAAGTGAATGGCCGCATATTCACAGATTCCAATTTCCCAAGTCAATAACTCCTGAGCTAAACACTGTTACTGGAAAAATGCGGTTGTATCTGCCTCTCTACATTACTATGATAGAAAAGAGGTGTTATTTGTGTAGAAATCTGTGAATATGCGGCCAACTTCCCACTCCTTCAGATATATATTATAGATTATATATATATGTATATATATATATATATATATATATATATATATATATATATATATATATATATATATATATATATATATATATATATACATATATATATATATGTATATATATCTATGTATATATATATATATATATATATATATATATATATATATATATATATATATATATAAAAGCTCAAAAATGGAATTGAAGTCTTATTTTAAAAACCCATAGCAAAATCACAGCTACTTATCAAAACAACCCCAGTGGTATATCATACTTGCCTGTAACCCATTTTAATTTGGAAAAACACAATATCTGCATTTTTTTCATTACTATATATTTAATACTTTAATAATACACTTAACAATACTTAAACTGCATAACACAGCAACAGTTTAGTGCTCTAACACCTAAACACTAAATGGTTCAGAAAATTACAAAAATCCTAATATTTCTTGGTATAAAATCAGTATAAATTGTTCCTGCAGACTGCTAATTTGAATTCCTATATTGCCTTTAAATTCTCTTATATAATATGGCAGCCATTAATAGTAAAGGAACCAATAATTATGTAAAGTCATATAAGTATGCATACATACTCTTATATTACTTCCTAATACTGTAATTCTATCATAGGTTCATTTCCTGTAAGTAAAACAATTTTACTGCTTTCTGGTGTGGTAAGAATGCGCTCAATATCTCTTTTACTTCACATGTAGATAAATCAAAGTCATAGGTCCAGCTGAAGTCCAAAATCTTCCTTAGCATTATGGGTAGACAAGGTAAGATATAATTTTTTTTTTCTTCCAGCACCTTGTTTACTCCATGTCAAACCTATCACACTGAGGTCTTGCCCAGTCTTAGACTAGTTTTCTGAATATGCATGGAGATGCTGTTGTTAAATATATATTTTTTCAGGATTAAGAAATATATTTGTCTAAACCAGCTTTGCAGCAAGATGGAAGATTTGTAATGTATTTCCTTTAGACACTGTTATATGTTAGACATATTCTATATCTGAACAGTTAATATAGGAATAATTTATAGTCTATAAGATAATTATTTTGTGTAAGGATGAAGTCTCTGTAATGTATAACTGGTCAGTGACTATTTAATCATATGTCTAAACCTATTCCAGTTTATTTAGTAATTACATAACACCATGCGAAACACTAGAGACCAAATAGTTAGCTGAAATGCCAGGCCAATTACTCTCTCTCTCTCTCTCTCTCTCTCTCTCTCTCTCTCTCTCTCTCTCTCTCTCTCTCTCTCTCTCTCTCTCTCTGTGTGTGTGTGTGTTTGTGTGTGTTTATTGTGTTTAGTAATGAGACACATACAACAAAGTATTTCAGATCCTATATAAATATTAAGTCTTACTTGCTTGTTTGTTACCTAACGTATTATTAATTGATTCTAAACCTATTAGTCATTAAATAACACCTTATGAACCTTAATGACCATATAGGTAGTTTACACAATAGGCCCTTATTGCAAGTACAGTTATCATTTTCTCTGTGTTTGTGTCTAATGTGTTTATTAACAATGAGGATACATAGACCAATGTATATCAGCACCTAAAATGAGGTTTCCTACTCAATTTGTATTTACCGCTTATGAAATTTATCTTACCAAGCAGGTTTAAAGATATTTTTTGCCAACTGACTTCTTTGTTATTGCATTCTTCATCACCTACTTGTGCGTGTTCTTCTTATGGGTGAGTGTAGAAGTTAGGACATAACAGCCATAAATAGTTAGTTGTTATTCTTCATTGGGAGGGGAGAGCTTATAAACCAGTTTAACTGTGATGTGGTTGTTCCGCAATTCCTTTTCGAATAGTCAGATGGCTCAGTCTGCAAGGGAATGTCCTTAGAGGATTTTAATAAGATTTAATATGAATATAATCCTATACACCTTTTTTGTTGTTATGGGAAAAAAATCAAATTAAATTTAAAACTTCATCAGCAAAGTCTTAGCAACAAAAGGCAGTAGAATCTTATAAGAATGTGCAAATACAGTTTTATATTAGTGACGTGACATACAGCTAAGTACGGTGAGCCATACTCAGAATTCGAACACACACACACTGTGAACACACACCCAGAGCAGTGGGCAGCCGTTTATACTGGGGTGTCGATGCCTTGCTCAAGGGCACCTCAGTCATGGTATTGCTGGCCCGAGACTTGAACCCACAACCTTAGGGTTAGGAGTCAAAGAGTCTCTAACCATTACGCCATGACTTCCCCCTTATGATTTGTGTAAACTGATGGACTGTTCTTTAGAAGTATTTAGAGTTCTTGATTTCAATATTTATATGAGCAAAGTTACTCATATTTAGAGATGCGTTATGTTTGTGTTTGATTGTTTCATTTTCTGTAAATCACTTGTGTGTAGCTCTATTCTAGTTAAACCATATGGCTGCCATCCTCATTATTCAGTAGCTTAAAAAAGAATTTGATCCAGCAGATCCAGTTGTTTTCTTGCTATTCTTTCTTTAATATATTAGATTTTAATAGGCACGCATGAGCACTAATTATTTAATACATGAATATTTGTGTAAAGTTTATCATAAAATTTCCCTGCAAGATATATATATATATTTTATAATTTTTTTTATAATTTGTGACATTTATATACTTTACAGGAAGAATATCAAAATATGATTTACCAGGAATTGTTGCCATCCTGCTGATTCATATGCACGTGATGCACTCACAAGTGCTCAATGAAATCTCTGAGGTAAAATTTTATTGCTTTTTAGAAACAAAAATAAAGGTAGAATTTTTTCAGACAGCAATAAAAACTCAGGTTGTTACCTCTGAGGGTATATATATATACTTACAGGCACATCCTCCTCAAGGTTTGATGTGTTGTACACTCTGAGATGCTTTTCTGCTCACCACTTTTCTAAAGAGTGCTTTTTTTGAGCTACAGTTCTTTGTAAACTCTATAGATTGTTGTATGTAAAAATCCCATGAGATCAGCCATTTTGGAAATACTGTCTCTGTATACTGTATATTCCCTCATAGGTAAACTGATTTAAGCAAACTGTTATCTGTTATCATTATATAATCATTATGCAACATTACCTAAGCAATAACGTTTAATATTCAGTTTAGTTACCCAATGGAACAAATGCCTCTCTTAAGGAAAACACGAGACGGTAAATAAGAATAAATTTTATGTTTAAAAAGAATTCTCAAAATTAAGTCTGTCTGTTAATTTTTATTTTTATTTTTGTCAGTCAAATAACCAAAATCACATGATTATTTTCAGTGAACACAGGCATAGTAGAATACATTGTGGTCGTTGAGGTGAATGTGACAGAAGTGATTTTATTTGACCAAATCAAATCATCAGCGAATTCCATCACTCCTTTACAAATAGACAACATCACAAACATCAACAGTTTGGACATTACAGCAGGTAAGTTTTTTGTTTTTATTTATTTTTTATTTTAGGAAGGCTGAGGACATAAGTTCTCATATGGTGGACATAAGTTTTCAAGGTCCTAGACTTCGACTGGGCCAGAATGAGACAGTTGTCCGGGTAATTCAGTAAAACTAAAACAGTAAAACTAAGTCCATCTACTTCATAAATGTGCATGGTGAGAGGGTCTGACCAAACAGAAGAACAAAATACTGGTAAGCTGCACCCCCAAAGTAAACCTGAGGGACTTCCTGTGCTCTGGCAGAACGGCTATTTGAAAATATTCATTTTGGAGGTCTATTGTCCCAAACCAGTCCTCAGACCTGATCTGTGATGCAATAAGCTTGAGCATCTTGAACCTGAAAGTCTTCAGAGTACAGAGAAGAAAAAAAAAAAACGCTTGCCAGATTGTCTGTAAGAGGTATAATCCTCATGCTGAACTCTGTAAACAGTGAAACAGTGTGCTGGCAGGTGCTGACAAAACAGGCTATAGATCTGTGCATGGAAATCGAGTAGGGCAGACCCCACTGACACCCAAAGCACCAGAGGATGCTGGGCAGGAAGTAGAGGAAGGACGATCCTAGGAACCCGAGCTTTCGGGCATCAGGATTACTTTTTAGACTTCCTGGTGGAGATGACAGATCTCCAGTCTGGGCCTGGCCACACTCCCCAGCCTCCTTAGCTTTAACAGGTGCCACAACACTCGCCCTTCTCTCCGCTCTGAGTGAGCTAGGATTGGTAGTTTTGCAGCTGGAAGATGACCCTGGCTGCTCACTGTAGTGAGCTATAAATCCCCTGAAAACCGCTGACTGGCACTTCACCTCTTGGTGCCTGTCGACGTCAGCACACACTGCACCACCAAAAAGGCCCTTCCAGGAGAAAGTAGCTATTTCTGTCCTTGATCTCTGTTAAATTAAGGTACAGGTGCCTCTCCGTGGAACCTAGCGAAGCCATTGAATGGCCTATGGCATGGGCCGTGTGCTTTATTGCAAAGTCATCCCCATAGTAAAGTAACTGAAAGGATAAGGATGAAATGCCATACTAATTAATCAGTAACTACAACAATAGTTATGATAAGAGATATAATCAACAAAAGATCTTACAGACATGAAAAATGAACAGTTAAAAACATCATGTAAGTTACATCATGTAAGTATATTTAATTATGAATATATATATAGTACTTAACAAATTCTTTTTTTCCCCAGTGTGCCAGCCACTATTCAATGAATCTCAATACCAGTGCACATGCGAGAATCAGTATGTTTGGTCCTACAATAACTGTATTACGTATAACGCCTGTGATAACCTAAATGAAGGAACATGTACCTGTATCAGTGCCATTCCTAGTGATGGACAGGTCTGTGTGCCAAAAACTGGTAAGAAAAGCATTGAAAAGTTCTATGTATTCAAATAATGCCTTTGTTTGTTCTTTCTTACTTTCTTTCATTGCTACAGTATACTGTAGATGCTCATTGATACTCAACGCTATAGATCAATGCTACTTTAGAGTGATAAACATTTACTGAATTTAAGAATTTGAAGTTGTATATGGTGTGTTTGTGTGCGCGCACACACACACATATTGTGTGAAAATGTGTTTGCCCCTCGATTTTTATTTTTTTTTCACGTTTGTCACACTTTAATGTTTCAATTCATCAAACAAATTTAAATATTAGTCAAAGATAACCCAAGTAAACACAACATGCAGTTTTTAAATGAAGGTTTTTATTATTAATGGAAAATAAAATCCAAACCTACATGGCCATTAAAAATCAGGAAAGGGGCAAAAACTTTTTATATGCATATAAAATATATAGAGATATCTACTCATATATCTATTTGATCATCCAACTTCGATATCCTTGAGATTTTATACAAAAAAAAAAGCAAATTTACATTGAAACAATCTACAGTCACAGCTAACACAGCTCTACTCCCACATCCACAGCCAGCACAACTACTGTAACAACAGCTGGCACAACTACTGTAACATCACACAGCACGACTACTGAAACATCAGCCAGCACAACTACTGTAACAACAGCTGGCACAACTACTGTAACATCACCCAACACGACTACTGTAACATCACCCAGCACGACTACTGAAACATCAGCCAGCACAACTACAACCACCACAGCATCTATTACGACCCAAGCCCAAAGTACGATTTTAAGTGTTCTTCCTTTTCCATGTTATTTTTGCCTTTGACCAAAAACAGTTTATGACACTGATTTATGCTTTGATAAAAGCTGTTTTTTAACTACTATATACATATTAAGGAAAACATGAAACGGTAAATAAGAATAAATTTTATGTTTAAAAAGAATTCTCAAAATTATGTCTGTCTGTTTTTTTATTTTTATTTTTGTCAGTCAAATAACCAAAATCACATCATTATTTTCAGTGAACACAAGCTTAATAGAATACATTGTGGTCGTTGAGGTGAATGTGACAGAAGTGATTTTATTTGACCAAATCAAATCATCAGCGAATTCCATCACTCCTTTACAAATAGACTATATCACAAACATCAACAGTTTGGACATTACAGCAGGTAAGTTTTCTGTTTTTATTTATTTTGTATTTTAGGAAGTCTGAGGACATAAGTTCTCATGTGGTGGACATAAGTTCTCAAGGTCCTAGACTTTGACTGGGACCACCGAAAAGGCCATTCCAGGAGAAAGGAGCTATTGCTGTCCTTGATCTCTGTTAAATTAAGGTACAGTTGCCTCTCCGTGGAACCTAGCAAAGCCATTGAAGGGCCTATGGCATGGGCCGTGTGCTTTATTTCCCCGCAGTAAAATAACTGAAAAGATAAGGATGAAATGCCATACTAATTAATCAGTAACTACAACAATAGTTATGATAAGAGATGTAATCAACAACAGCACTTGCAGACATGAAAAATGAACAGTTAAAAACATCATGTAAGTTACAGCATGTAAGCATATTTAATTATGAATATATATAGTAATTAACAAACTATATATAATTCTTTTTTCCCCAGTGTGCCAGCCACTATTCAATGAATCTCAATACCAGTGCATGTGTGAGAATCAGTATGTTTGGTCCTACAATAACTGTATTACGTATAACGCCTGTGATAACCTAAATGAAGGAACATGTACCTGTATCAGTGCCATTCCCAGTGATGGACAGGTCTGTGTGCCAAAAACTGGTAAGAAAGGCATTGAAAAGTTCTATGAATTCAAATAATGCCTTTGTTTGTTCTTTCTTTCTTACTTTCTTTCTTTCAAAGCTATAAACTCATTGCTATAGATGCTCATTGATACTCATTGCTCAACACTATAGATCAATGCTACTTTAGAGTGATAAACATTTACTTAATTTAAGAATTTGAAGTTGTATATGGTGTGTTTGTGCACACACACACACACACACACACACACACACACACACACACACACACACACACACACACACACACACAGTATATACTGTACAGTTCCTGATTTTTTATTTTTTTGCACGTTTGTCACACTTTAATGTTTCAAATCATCTAACAATTTTAAATATTAGTCAAAGATAGCCCAAGTAAACACAACATGCAGTTTTTAAATGAAGGTTTTTGTTATTAAGGGAAAACAAAATCCAAACCTACATGGCCATTAAAAATCAGGAAGGGGCAAACACTTTTTATATGCATATAAAATATATAGAGATATCTACTCATATATCTATTTGATCATCCAACTTCGATATCCTTGAGATTTTATACCAAAAAGCAAATTTACATTGAAACAATCTACAGTCACAGCTAACACAGCTCTACTCCCACATCCACAGCCAGCACAACTCCTGTAACAACAGCTGGCACAACTACTGTAACATCAGCCGGCACAACTCCTGTAACAACAGCTGGCACAACTACTGTAACATCAGCCAGCACAACTACTGAAACATCACCCAGCACAACTACTGTAACATCACCCAGCACATCTACTGAAACATCACCCAACACGACTACTGTAACATCACCCAGTACATCTACTGAAACTTCACCCAACACGACTACTGTAACATCACCCAACACGACTACTGTAACATCACCCAGCACATCTACTGAAACTTCACCCAACACGACTACTGTAACATCACCCAGCACATCTACTGAAACTTCACCCAACACGACTACTGTAACATCACCCAGCACGACTACTGTAACATCACCCAACACGACTACTGTAACTTCACCCAACACGACTACTGTAACATCACCCAGCACATCTACTGAAACTTCACCCAACACGACTACTGTAACATCACCCAGCACGACTACTGTAACATCACCCAACACGACTACTGTAACATCACCCAACACGACTACTGTAACATCACCCAACACGACTACTGTAACATCACCCAGCACATCTATTGTAACATCACCCAACACGACTACTGTAACATCACCCAACACGACTACTGTAACATCACCCAGCACGACTACTGTAACATCACCCAACACGACTACTGTAACATCACCCAGCACATCTACTGTAACATCACCCAACACGACTACTGTAACATCACCCAACACGACTACTGTAACATCACCCAGCACGACTACTGTAACATCACCCAACACGACTACTGTAACATCACCCAACACGACTACTGTAACATCACCCAGCACGACTACTGTAACATCACCCAGCACGACTACTGTAACATCACCCAGCACGACTACACCCCCCACGATTACCCCAAGTATGATTTTAAGCCTTTTTCCTTTTCCATTTTATTTTTTTTTTGCCTTTGACCAAAAACAGTCTATGACACTGCTTTGTTAAACGCTGTTTTTTAACTACTGTGTTATGCAATTACTGTGATTTTTTTTCACCATATTATATTATCTGTTGAATTTTTCATTATTGTTATTTCTTTCAAGGGCCCAGAGTACTAAGCCTCTCATTGAAACTAAATCAAGATTTTGAGTCTGAACTCAACAGTAAAGATAGTCCATTATATCAAACATATAAAAATAAAATTCAGAGTTCAGTAAGTATTACACAATATATTATTTTATAATATTTCATGATTTAATTTATATTATTATTACTCAGTAGTAATGATGTTATTGATTAGTACACAGTACATTCAGTTTTACTTTAAACTATATTACACTCTGGACCTTTTACACTCAGATTGAACAAAGCTACACAAAGGTACTTGGCTATCTGCCCAACTCTGCAACAGTGACTGGTTTCAGGTGATAATATTTATTGTAATCTAATATAATTATGCTTTAGCTCTGTTCATCATCTCCTCTGTTAAAAACGTTATTAAATAATTGTCGTTAATTAACCAAATGAATTAATTTAGTATTAAAAGTGGTGAATATTAATTAACTGACATTATTTTCATAATGAATTACATATTGATCAATCAATTCAATATTCAATAGTAGTAGTAATATTAATATTACTTCTTCTTCTACCAACATACAGTTATTGGAATAATCTAGCATATATTCTATATTTTTTGTTGATCTAAAATTGTTCTGTGATGTGTTTTAAACAGACCTGGCAGTGTGATTGCAGACTTCAGTATTACCTCAACAACTAACAACATTGACTTGGCTTCAGCAAACCAACAGCTTGTTTCCAATCTCATTAGTAGTGGATTCAATGTTTCTGGCGATTTACTTAGTCAAAGTGGTGAGTGGACAAAGGAGTCATTTTTATTATTACTATTATTAGTATTATTATAATACTTTAAAACTAGAGAGTAAAGAACAGAAGCATATTTATCTTTAATCTTTACATCAGTTTTATTTAGTAACTATTTTCAGCACTGTTACGACCTTTTAAAAAGTTGTCTAGTGTAAGGAGTAACATTTATGGTTGTGGTATTTTTGTGGGTGTAGTAAGCAAAAAGAAAAATGCAGGGACAAGAAATAACCATGAAATGTGTGTTTTGTAATATCCAGGTGAAAAAGGAGATAAATTGACAATTCTAACAAAATATAAAAAAATATTAACCCAAGAGAAAATGAGACGTTAGTGATGCCAAAGTAAATAAAGAAAAATAACAAAACCAATACTAACTGTTTTAAACCTCTAACCTAACTAAGGAAAATAAACAAGAAAAGAAAGTCTTCAGCTCCCTATACTTCCCTACTCTAAGCTATTAAACAAAAACATACAGGGTGTGGTGAACACCTCTTACCTAATGTATTTAACACCGAGTTACCAAAGTGTGGTATGATGGAAGTCACGCAACATCTTACCTGTCCCACTCACTCTGGTATAACAAAATAAACAAAAGGAGCAAAAGCTCCTAAGACTGAGAGAGGAAACACGACACCAATGTTAAGGTAAAAGTGCAAGGTCTTTTTTGCTTGTTTTCCTGGCTTTTTTTATATCTGCCAGCTGAAGTTCATTGTCAGCGGATAGGTCAAAGCCAAATGATGATTGACGTCTCCCCGAGCCAATCAGTAGTCACAGAAGGTTCTAAGAGGGTGAGAGATGAGAGAGAGAGAGAGAGAGAGAGAGAGAGAGACACTCCCACAAAACATTCTTAGGGACGTAACAAGCACTTATAATTGTTTAGTTACTTAGTTGTTTAGATACTTTTAGTTATTAATTTTATTTTTGAACATGTCTGCAGTATTAATGATATAAATGTAAAAGGGGGAACGGCAAACAACAACATCAACAATGCATAATTCTTTGTTACAGTTGAAGGAAATCTAACTAACATCAAAGGAAACATATATCCTGGGACAGATCTCAAACTGACATGTAATCCTCCAGAGATAAATGGTATAAAATGGATCCTGAAGGGGATTCAGTTACAGCAGTCAGACAAGTATGTGATTAATAATGCTGAACTCACTGTAAAGAATGCCGGTCCCACTGACAGTGGTAAGTCTGAAGGATTTCTGTTATACTAACATCTTACAATGATCAGATTATTTTCTATATTTCTCTTTCATACTACTACTATAATAATAATAATAATAATAATAATAATAATAATAATAATAATAATAATAATAATAATCTATTTTGTTTTTTAGGTCAATATTCATGCATAACGACAATAAACTCTCTGCCCTATATAATCTGGCAAAGCATTACAATTCAGTTGTACCCCAATATTCTAATGGCCAGTAACAAAATTGTACAATGTGAGGATACAACAGTCTCATTGCAGTGTTGTGTTCAGGGTGTATATAAGGTGCAATGGACTGACACTACAACCTGCTCAAGTTTAACAGGTCATACACACACAAAACATCCCATAAAATCTATGTGATGTGGTCATGAATACTAGTATAACTGAAAATGTAGACCAAACATAAATAAGGAAAAAAGCAACACATTACTACAAACAAATATTTAGACCATGGTTAGAGAATGACATACTATTTAAGAGAAGCTAATTACATTTTGAAGAAAGCTTAACCATTTGTGTTGCACTTTCTCACCAGGAACCTGCATCACATGTAACTATATAATTGACAAACAGGGTTGTCAGAATGGTGTGCAAACAAAACAGTTCAAATGCCAACTAACACAACCTATCAGTGATAGTAGTTACAATTCAAAGACCATTGATATACAAGTAAAAAACCAAGGTGAGTAATGATTTATTTTTAAAATTACATTGTCCCCCAAAATTTTAAGAAACCTAGGAGCATCAGGTAGTAATCTACATACTGTATCTTCAATCACATACTGTTATCATTAGGAAAAACATAAATACAAAAGAAAAATGCATTAATACTAATTATTGTTAATAACTCAACTCATATATCAACTCATATTTTCCAAATGTTTCTTAAACAAATGAATGAATCAAACATAGAAGTTACCTGATTTATAAAAATCTAAGATTAGTGATTACCTTAACAGGATGTAAAAGTGTATTAAATTCGAACAGTGTAAAAACATTCAATTTTGATATAAACTTTATCCTTAGACAGTTGAGTGTAATATAAATTTTATCTTTAAATTTGCCCAAGTAATTTCCAAACATGATCTTTACAATAAATATAAAATCTTAGAAAATGAAGATCTCATTCTGGATTATTATATAAAATCAATCAAATTTCAAGATATAATAAATTAAAATCTCCAAAACCACACAAACCCTGGCAGCACTACACACTTTATTAAAACAATAAATGCTAGAGTCTAACTGTATAATTACTTTGAACTGGTGTCAAATGGACTTTGGATACCCACTATTTATTTTTTGTAGTCATTGGACATTGTTTTGCCCAACAATCTGCAAATACAAAAATGTTCTTATATTTAATTATTTAATTATTTATTTTTTTATACAGAATTTAGCTGTTCTGGTGATTTGGTATTTGGAGCTGGAAATGAGGGAGCAATCCAAACTGCTATCTGTGATGGAAACCTGGTTGGCTATAAAGTAGCTCGATGTATTTTAAAAAAGTGGACCATTATAGAAGACAACTGTGTTCTGATTGAAATTCAAAATTTAAAAAATGAAGCTCAGGCAATTATTTTCTTTTCTTGCTTTCATGAAAGATAATAAAAAAAATAATCTTAGTATGATTTCTGTTTGCTTTTTCATAACAGTTTGTGTTTCTGTAGACTTTACAGCAAGCAGCTATCCCGCAGTTTATGGCCATCCTCAGTAGTAATGCTACATCACAGGCTGAAAACATCATTGACTCTGCAGCAACAATAACAACAATTGTAGATATTCTAACTATCGTTTCAGGTCTCTCACAAACAACTGTAGTCAGTCAAACCACCATGACGGTAAGAAAACTCACCGTTTTACAAGATAAGAAGTTTATTTGCTTTTTGAGGTATAATAATTGGTAATAGCTTTAATCTATGCTACTGCATTTTATATTATTTAGTAATTTTATCAGAAAGAATCAAAACAGCCATTTCTGCTTTATTATTAATTAGTGATTAAATATTTCTAATGACAAATTAGATTGCTCAGATTTGCTTTGTTTAATAAATATTTCACTTTCAAGGATTTCATAAAAACAGCCGAGGCCATTGGAACAGATGGTACATCAGGCACTTGGGAGCAAATAAACAATAACAGTGCAACAAGTAACACCAGTAATTTACTTCTGCATGCTACTGAGAACATTGCACGCAAACTCCCAGATGGCACATCAATAATAACAAATTTTACTTCTCTTGAAAAAAAATCCATTACTGCCCCCTTTAATAAAACATTTGGAAAAAATCTCACTACGAATATATATATTCCTGTGAATGAGGCCAAGACGTCCCTCACCGTCATAATCTCTTCGGCTTTTAACAACATCTTACCTGTTCGAAATTTGACCAACAATAACAGCAGTCAGACTGGCACCATGATCAATGGAGACGTAGCTGTGATTGAGACAAACTCAACAATTAACAACATCTCTCTCTCTTTTGATGTCATAAATACTACATTGGGAAATCCTCAGTGTGTATTCTGGAACTTTAATCTTCTGAATGGTGTTGGTGGATGGGACTCGACTGGATGTCAATTAAAGCTATTAGGGAATGAAAATAAAAGATACACATGTGAGTGCAATCACACAACCTCTTTTTCAATCCTGATGTCACCATTTACGCTGGATAAAGACCAATCCATAATCTTAGACTATATAACCTACATTGGTGTTGGCATTTCAATGGCTAGCTTGGTTTTGTGCCTCATCATTGAAATCATCATATGGAAATCAGTGACACGAAATGACACATCCTACATGCGCCATGTCTCCATAGTCAACATCGCTGTGTCACTCCTGATTGCGAACATTTGCTTCATCATTGGCGCAGCTGTTGTTAAACAAGAGGGTCCCTGCAGTACAGCGACATTCTTCATGCACTTCTTTTATCTTGCCCTTTTCTTCTGGATGTTTCTGTCTGCACTTTTGCTCCTCTACCGCACCCTCGTGGTCTTTTCCAGAATGACCAGAGGAGCAATGATGGCCATAGGCTTCACTGTCGGCTATGGAGCCCCGTTAATCATAGCTGTCATTACTGTGGCATCTACAGCTGGAGGCAAAGGATACATTCAACAAGGTTACAATTGTTGGCTGAACTGGAATAAAACAAAGGCACTCCTGGCATTTGTGATTCCTGCTCTGACGATTGTAGCTATAAACCTCCTGGTGCTTATTGTGGTTCTGTGTAAGATGTTGAGGAGAGGAGTTAATGCTTCTGTTCAGCCAGATGAGAAACATCCCCTAGCTGTCATTGCTAGATGTGTGGCGATTTTAACACCTCTTTTTGGTCTAACGTGGGGATTCGGCATTGGGACCTTGGTGTCACCAAATTTTGGGATTCATGTAGTGTTCGCATTCCTTAATTCACTGCAGGTACTAATGTTACGTTAATCTAATTTTGACTGTAATTCTCATTGCAAAAACTTAATTTACTATATATTAATATTAATGCATATATAGTTTTCTAAGTAATATAGTAAATAGTAAACATTTTTGTCTCTTTCAAGGGTTTCTTTATTTTGCTCTTTGGAATATTACTGGACAGTAAGGTAGGTGTGATCTAAGACCATGAAACTCTCCACACAGAAACAATAGAAATAATGTTTTAATATTAATTTCTTTTGTGGTTGCAGGTTCGAGAAGCATTGGCAGGAAAGTTTTCACTGAGGAACCTAAGTTCTGGCCAGACTAGGGTAAATATAGTTGTTGTATATGCTACTGTAGTTCTTTAAAAAAAAAAAAAAACATCACCCGTAATTAAAATGATTTCCATTTAAAATGAAGTCCATGACGGATATGTCTGAATTACAGAGTACGAGTGCAGGACCAACGTCCTCAAGTGGATTTCCTTTCATGCAGTGGTTAAGGCAAAGAAGTAAGTAACTGAATTTTAATCAATAAGGCTGTTTGATCATATTATATATGACTAGCTGATTTTTTCCATTGTAATGTTCCTTTGTACACAAAAAGTCTGTGAAGTAAAGTCTCAGGTTTATAGTAAAACAAGTAATAGAATAACCACTTTTTCTACATGTGCTATACACACAGATCTTCTATTTGAAGGTTTCTGTTATGTAAAAAAATGAAAACAAGATAAATATATTTTCTCATCTTGCCATCATTCCCCATTTCTCTTCTCCAATTAATTAATTAATATTCCTATGAGTATTGCTTTTGATATTACAGATAAACTTCAATGACTTCAATTTGACTGCATCAAATTATTTCACTTTTGTCATCTAATTCCTCATTTTAACACTATAATAATGTTTAGTTTTTGCTCTCTTATGTGTTGTATCTATGTAGCTTTATCATGCAACAAGTATGTTAGCATTGTCCTGATTTGTGAATAGCGTTGCCACTAATATTTTGGTCTTTGGCAGATGTCTACAATGTACAAGCAGCGGCAAACAGCGGCAATATGGCTTCAACTTCAAACAACTCATATGCACCCATCAACACTTAAGGCAGTAGACCCTTATTATAAAGATTTGTTTAATTGCTAACATTATATACAGTAGTACATATACAGGCATAAATGAAAAGCCTTTTATTGTTTTAACAAAGGAAAAAATATAAATAAATAATAAATTAACATAAATTCATCATTCTAAAGTACACTTTTCAAAATTATTTCTCCTGAAGCTCAATGGATTTAAACAAATTTTGTATTGCTTAAATTAAAAAAAAATCTGTATAATTTATCTGTATATTTTAGGTATTCTGTTTGTTTTCCCATTTTATTAAATCAATGTATAATTTTATTAAATATTGCTATATTCCCAAGGATAACATTTATATATATAAAAAAACAGTTCCATTAACAATAAATAAATAAATAAATATTACATTATGTAATACTGCATGTTATTCTCTCACCACTAAGTATGGATTAGAGATTATAATAATTGATATGGTCTTTGGTAGTTAATCAAGTTTTTTTTCAGGTTGGTTAGAAAGTATTTACATGTTTCCATTTTTTATTTTTAAATAAATGTAAATTACTTTACACAACATGATTACCTTCTCTCATTTTATATATAAAGATTATTTTTGTTTTTTTCTGAGCTGAACCTGACATGCCCACATGAAGGTGTCACAGCTTCAGACGAGTGAGAGGCATTACATAATGTCAGATATGGGTCGCTCCAATGAAACAAAAACCCAGACCCATATTCGGGGATAGGGAGGGAGGGTAATTAGCAAGACATGTAACAGGCAGTGATGGGAGAAATGAAGCATTTCAAAAGCCTTGAATCAATTTCGGCAAATGATTCACTGATTCAAAACTTTCGAAACACCACATGCTAGCGACTGCTGCTGGTTAAAAAAATGTAAAGTCAAAAAGATCTAAGCCCAAACATAATGGCACCTTTTACAAACACAAAACAGAGCAGAGCTGGGGCCTGTTTCAGAAAGGTGGTTCAACCAACTCTGAGTTTAAACTTGAACTCTGAGTTGATTTACCCTGAGCTGGGAAACTCTGAGTTCTTGGTTTCAAAACAGCTGAAATTAGTTAGTTTTATCAACTATCAAAGTGACTGACTCTGAGTTAAGCCTGTGCACTACAACTAAAAAAGCCATTATCAATGGAACGCAGATCTAATGAGTCACCATGGCAGCAGCGTCAGACAAAAGAAAGTCTGCATATTTCTCACCAGCAGAACTGGAAGTACTTATGCAAGCATATGGAGAATTTGAACACTCACTCTCTCACTCACTCATTTTCTACCGCTTATCCGAACTACCTCGGGTCATGGGGAGCCTGTGCCTATCTCAGGCGTCATCGGCATCAAGGCAGGATACACCCTGGATGGATTGACAACCCATCGCAGGGCACACACACTCTCATTCACTCACACACTCACTCACACACTACGGACAATTTTCCAGAGATGTCAATCAATGCATGTCTTTGGACCGGGGGAGGAAACCGGAGTACCTGGAGGAAACCCCCGAGGCACGGGGAGAACATGCAAACTCCGCACAAACAAGGCGGAGGCGGGAATCAAACCCTGACCCTGGAGGTGTGAGGCTAACGTGCTAACCACTAAGCCACCATGTCCCCCAGAATTTGAACACGTATTTAAAAAAAAAAAAAAAGCAACACTGCTGTATAAAACAATAGTGGATTTAATATCAAATTTTTAAAAGGTGTATTAAATATATCATTTATATATATATATATATATATATATATATATATATATATTTATATATATATATATATATATATATATAATATTTTTAATATATATATATTAAAATATACCTTAATGTATATTTTTTATGTAAACTTCTCCCTCTAGTTACACACTTTGTTCAATTCAAGGATAATTCATGCAATTGTATATTGTTTATTTGAAAGCATTAGAAAGCCAGTTTCTTGTCTCTCCTTATTGTTCAAGTGGTTGAGGTTGATTTGGGATTTAGAAAGTAATTAATAAGTAAGTAGACCAAATTAATAAGTAGACCAATACTTTCTAGAGATATTAAGTATTACATTAATCTAATTAGACTTGTTGAAGGTATAATTTGTAGTTAGTAATTAAGAACTATTTAAGAGTAAATTCCCAACTGTTATAATATCAGAGGTGAAACCGGAAGAACAGTATTTTATTTTATCAGGAAACAACATACAAATTGTCAGAAAGCACTTAAGAGTGAGGCACACCATCCTGACTGCTCTGCAAACGGTAGCCTTACTAATGTGTTCTGCATCCCTGATGTTATACGCAAAACTACCATTTGCAAAGAAATATAAGGCAATGCAAAGCTTGGATGTAAGAGCACGGCCACGATGGCTGATGTAAGGATGGATGTATCTTATTGACTCTAAAGAAAAACGGTACCGCTCAAATAAAAATTAAAACTCTGGGCCTCAAAATCCTCTCCCGATGTAAATGTAACTCCCTACGAATTAATACAGCCTCTTCATCTACAGGATCGTCCATAAAAGGACATTTCACTCCCTTAGATACTCTTTCGTTCCCTTAGATACTCTCTGTGTAACTGAAATGTGTTAATGACATCTTTTTGACTCTGGACAGAGGGGAAAATTCTGTTTCGATTCTTCTAGGTCTCAGTGCTACATTCGATATGGTGGACCACGATATTTAATCCAACGTCTGGAATCTTGGGTTGGCCTAAAGGGGAATGTCTTAAAGTGGTTTAAATCTTATCTTAGATCTTTTTCGGTGTGTGTAAAAGATGGTATGTTCCTCAAGTCCCTGCTACTGTGTGGGGTTCCTCAGGGATCGATTTTAGCTCGTGTTTTATTCTCTTTATATATGTTACTGTACCTCTTGGGTCGATCTTGCGGAAATACAACATGTCTTTTCACTGCTATTCGGATCTATTTTTTGGCAAAACAGTCAAACTGTGATGTTTTTGGCAATCTTCTAGCATGTATGCAGGAGGTGAAAGACTGGTTGGCAGCTAACCTTTTCAAATTTAAATGAGGAGAAAACTGAGGTTATAGTTTTCGGTCCTGATGCCCACTTAGCTTCTGAGAGTCTAATAGATACCTCCCTGTCAGTTGCCAGCTCTGACAGGGTTAAAAGCCTGGGGTTTATCTTGGATTCTGAGTTAAAAATGGATAAGCAAATAAATTCTGTGGTTAAATCCAGTTTTTTTTTTTACTTCAGGCTCTTAGCGAAAACCAAAACATTTCTATCTCCTACAGACGTTGAGTCGTTTTCTCTAGAATGGACTACTGTAATTCTCTGTATGTTGGGATTGATAAAAAAGCACTGGCATGCTTGCAAAATATACAAAATGTGTCGGCCAGAATGATTAAGTCAGCCAAGAAAATGGACCATGTTACACCTTTATTGAGATCCTTGAACTGGCTGCCTGTCCAGTATAGAGTACATTACAAGATTATTGTTCTAGTTTTTAAAGCACTACATAATTTGGCACCACCATATCTCTCAGATTTGTTGTCGGTGTACACCCCATCTAGGTCGCTGAGATCAGAGAAGCAAAATCTCCTTGTGACTGTGAGAACAAATTTACAAACGCAAAGGGGACAGAGCATTCTCACTTGTTGGTCCTTTATTATGGAACGACCTTCCACACTCCGTCAGATACAGTAGGCAAAGTTGCTGGGTGTGTTTAAGGCCTTGTTAAAAACGCATTTATTAGAGGTAGCATGGGGGGCAGTGTGAGGGGGCTGGGTCTTTTGGGTTTTAGCTAGTGATAGGATAGCTTTCTGTTGTTTTAATGTCTGCTTGTTGTTTTTTTCTTTTTTTTTTCTTATACTGTATTGTAGTTGTATGCAACTCTTAAATTGTTTTATATGACTGTTTGTGAAGCACCTTGGTCAATGTCAGTTGTATAATGTGTGCTATATAAATAATAAACAAAGAAAAAAAGTAATGATTGAAGTGTTTAAATATCGCTTCCTCTTTAAAAAAGGGGAGGAGTCCGACAGAAACTCTGGGTTTACCGAAGAAAACCTGCTCCTGACCAGGTTAGGTTCATAGAGTTACTATGGTAATTGTTAATACAGTAACTGACTCTGAGTATAAGTTACCTCTCTTTCAGAAACAGGCTTGACTTAACCTGCTTTCTTGGGTTTAACACACCTTCCTTTCTTAAACGGAAAACCTAGACTTTCCCTTATTTCAGGGTTAGCATCCTCAGAGTTTTCACTTAACCTCCTTTCTGAAACAGGCCCCAGAACACCAAAACGTAAACAAAAGCACATGGCACAAGACAGAAAATAAACCCATTGTCCAAGCCATCATAACATATGCTTAATACTAAAAATAACCTCAGCTCCAATAATGTCTTAAACATAATACCAAAAGCTTCAAGATTAAATAAAGATTAAAATCATGGAAAGTGAGCATAAATCAAAACTAGAATGATTTAATTTAGTTTATAAAACATAAACATACAAAATATAAGTATACAATCATTCAAAATAAATACTTTAACAGGAAAGGCCCACAAATAGGTGTGCTAGTAAGGTGTTTATATGGATGTACAGTATAATGTCAGATACCTTAAACCTGCCTCAACCTTAGATATTCTTATAAACTTCAGGATCTGAATCAGGAAGCAGGAGAATGCAGGACATGGCTGAAGTAGGAAACTGGTCTGGCAAGTAGGAAACATAGTAGGATTAAGTGTTTAATTCTAAAGTATCTGCATGGTCAGGTGACAGAAATTATAACCTGAAAAGCTTAGAGGTTTCTGGCAAACCTCCTTCCTTGGGCTGGCTGGAGCCAAGGTAAGTCCTAAGAACTACAAATTCATAAGATATTTAATATTCTGATCTTTTTATTTTTCTTGCATGTATCAGAATTTGTCTTTAATAATAATCAAGGCTGATTTTATCTTGGTGTGAAATAATAGCTTTTTTGAAAACTGTTTATGTTTCTGTGCTTTTCTTTATTGCCAAAGTTCTTTGGTCTGAGTTCTGAATTGAGAAAAAGCAGCAGTTCTGAAATGTAATATTGTGTCATCTGTAACAGTAGTTATCATGGATTAATGATAATAATAAGAAAACCTTTATTTTTTTTAAAACAAAAAAGAAATAATGATCTCTGCATTCAAAATCTAAATAAATAAACAAACGATAAAAAAATGAAACAGATTGAACTGATGAATTAATGTTAATCCTTAACATGTAGACACCTTTATATTCTCCTATTACATAAAACATCTGATGTAGTTTGCTTAAATAAATGCTAAGAAAATCTAAAAATTGATTAAAAAAAGCAAATTTTTACTGAAATTTCATTTTAAAGTGAAATTTAAAATGTCCTGAAATGAATTCTTTATAGAAATACCTGACAGTTTCCCAAATCTTTCTCAAAGCACAGAGAGAAAAAAATATACATATTGTATACTAATCAAATAAGAGGTTACCCTTAATGACATTTAATCAACACATAAATAAAATCTTTCTGTGATTTTATACATAAATAAATGAATAAATGTAACTGAAACGTTCATATTAGCAACATGCCAAGTCTTCTAGGCTTAAAATAAATGAATGTGTATATGTAGAAATTAGTTTTTAGTTCTAATCTCTTAATGACTCTTTTAATACATTTACCACAGTCATTTTATCACAGAATTGATATGTTGGGAATAGTTTAGAATAGAATAGAAGATTTTATTTGTCATATATAAATTACAGTTCAGTGAAATTCTTTCTTCACATATCCCAACTTTGGAAGTTCATAAAAGCCTTAATAAAGTTACTATTATCACTACATACTATTAAGCTTCTGAAAGTGCCTAATGATTATTTTATATGTAGAGACACTACAGTAATACCAGCTGAAGTTCACGTCGTTATCTGCCTGAGCATCATGGCTAATAAAGGTAAGGATTTATTTTGTTTAGAAATGCAAAAACAATTATTACTTATTTAGAGCATTTTTGTTTTCTACAAATCAATCACTTATGTTTAAATGTGTTTGTTTTCAAAGAAACATTTCAGAACTGCTTGGCTTATAATCTCTAACCTAAAAGAAGCAAACAAATTACGCTCCATGTTTCTTTCTTCTAGAGGAAATCATACCAACTTTTTAATTCAGTCTCAAATATTAAGTCTATACTAAATCTGATCAGGTTGATCATAGAATACCTAAATTATTATTTCAAATCCAGGACTTAGAATATAGCTCTATTGTATATTACATTCATTTTTCTATGCAAATGTACAGTCGGACAGTTAAATATAAAGAAGAGGTTATGGTTTTTAGAAAACCTGTTAGCCAACAGAATAATAATAAAAATACCTTTAAGAATATAATTTAGTATTTATCTCATTCTTCCAAGTTCCAGACTTGTAGCATCTGTTCCAAAGTACACTGAAGCTTGTCAAGGCTCAACACCTTACTTAAACGCATTATAGTGTTTTTGTTTAATTAATTCTCACCAGTTTTTGTATGAAAGGTTCCCACAAGAGGTGAAACCCTCTGTTTTTCAGCAACCAGCAATATCTGCCTGGTTCACCTCCTACTGCCTTAGGCAATAGTTAAACATTTAAAGTTTTGTTTGGGGTTACAGTTACTGAATAATTCATTGGGGTTTTGGAATAATATGACAGACAAGCAAAGACTTTAGAGATTAAAACATACAGGTGAACAAAATTTATGCATAATACTGCTTTCTACTATGATGTGAATACAATTTTTTTCATCTTTAAGATACTGTTTCTTCCATTAAAAACAAAATATATCATCTTAGGTCCGAGGTCAGAAGGGGAAATTACGGACCTCATGTGTATTTTAAGCCGCACTTCCTCTTCTATGGTTGCCAAAAGAACGTACTTGGCTATTGTCCAATGTAATTCCTAGTATTCATTGAATTTACTCAGCCGAGTTATGTGCGTGATCGAAAACAAAGTCAAGCCTATGGACACAGCTGTCAACAAATAAAGCATCCATTGTCTAAGACTTCAACTATTTGTTATAGTTGTATAATGTTTGATCAATTAATTTGATAATTAAGAAAAGCTAAATATTGTATTTTTTTCAGGAAAAACATTACAATATTTCCTGGGATTTGTTGTCATCCTAATCATTCATATGCACATGGTGAACTTACAAGGACTTCCTGAAATTTCAGACATGAATGTAGAGGTAAAGTTTAAAGTGATAATAGCTCTGAAATCATTCATTCATTCATTCATTCATTCATTCATTCATTCATTCATTCATTCATTTTCTACCGCTTATCCGAGCTACTCGGGTCACGGGGACCCTGTGCCTATCTCAGGCATCATCGGGCATCAAGGCAGGATACACCCTGGACGGAGTGCTCTGAAATTATTATATATTGCTAATATTTTAATAAACATAAATTTATTAAATAAATATTTCAAGCAAGAAACCCAAAAAATCATAAAGAATCAAAAACACAAGAAAATAAAAATAACCTCAAGAAATGCACCAAGAAAAAAAACCCACTAATAACTTGTTAATATGTGTATTTCTAACTCGAGTTATTATTTGTACACCATTTATTTTCATGGTATCGATATCTTTTGCTAGTGAAGCACTCAAATATCTACCTCAGCGGATCAATAATGATGAAAAAAATCTATTTATCCATCCATTCTGACTGTAATACTTATGTGATAAACTGCAATAAACATAAATACACTATAAGCTACACTAACAATTATTAGGCAGCTTTAATAATGTTCTTTTTTCCAAATTCAGTTTAGTTATACAGATGGACAAATGAATCACTTAAGAGAAAAACGAAATGGTAAATAACTCTGATGTTACAATTAAAAATTCTGTTACTTTATTTTAAAGTAAACCTACAGTATATACTGTATTATATCTGTATCTGCTATATTCTTTTTATACCTGTCACTTTAATAACCAAAATCATATTGTTTCCAGTGAACAGCCAGATACTAGAATACACTGTGATCATAGAGGTGAATGTATCAGGAATTATTTTGCTTGATCAAATCAAATTATCCCTCGAGTCCATCAGGCCTTTACAAATAGACAACGCAACAGAAATTGATGAGATGAACATTACAACAGGTGACTTTAAATTTTTATATCTCTTTTATAATTAGATATTTTATTTTATATATATACACTTACTTTGCAAGCTCAGGTAAGGTAAGGAACTGTATTGTTGTACACAATACAAGAAAACTTTGTCTGGTTACTCACAGACAGCAACAAGGGCATTTAAATATATAAAAATTTTAATTAAGAAGTAAAAAAAAAAGAATAATTAAGAATTAATAGAGTATATGTCTGAATAGAACTAATTTAGGTTTCCAAATGATGAATACATTTTTGGTCTGTGGCAGATGTAAGATTTAAAAAAGGGTTTAAAAATGATGTACATTTATTCTGGAAACCTGAAAAAGTATGATGCACCTTGCGGGACTAAAATCATTAAGAATACTTCAGCTGAAGTTTGTGCTTTGAGCCATGATCCATATTGAAATATGTCCTGCCCTGATATGAACCCTAGCACTCTCTCTATATCATCATTTATGCAATGTGGATTGACTGTGAATTTTCTGTTCTATGCCTGATATACTGTGTATGACCATTGATTGCTACCCAAGTGACTGTTCCTGTGACAATATTTATTGGATTCTGTATCAGATAAAGTTTTCCACAGTATTTTGGTACAAGGCAAGACCTTTTTATATGACCCCAATTCTAAAGATTTTGTATCTAAATCATCTTGCACATGGATCCACATTGTGTGTCACAGTTCCCTAGATCATAAAAATAATTACCTACACAGGACTTTTTTATACATTTATAAGCTTTTATCGAATAAATGTTTTCTATCACGTACAATCCTTTGTCATAATTCTTCAGGAGGACTGAAATGAAGCAGGTGATTTCTCTAGTATCATCTCATATTTACCTTTATTTATTCCCAGTGTGCCAGCCAAATGACTCCAAAATCCAGTGCACATGTGAGGATCAGTATGTTTGGTCCTACAATTACTGTATTACTTATAATGCCTGTCATAACCTAAATGATGGAACATGTACCTGTATCAGTGCAATTCCCAATGATGGACAGATGTGCGTGCCAAAAAATGGTAGGAGGAAATTTATATACAGTACAAGTATATTTAAAAAAAAAAGACTGGCTTTTAAAATAGCTTTTTTATGTATAGTATTTACAATGCCCATTATACTTCTTTCTTTTTTCTTTCTTAGAACTACCATTTTTTGACTTTCTGGTAGAAATGGAGATAAATGCTACAAGCACAACAATTACAGATGAACTGAGAAACCACCTAATAATGCTCAGTTTCCCAATTTTATTTGTTCCTGTAGCAGAAATCACAGATGTGGATATTTCAACAGGTAAGAGTTATCTTGTGTTTAAAAATATTCCAAAGTCACTGCAATATATTATGCTGATTTTTGTCTGTGATTGAGATGATTTGGGGTGGAGGTGTTTGTGTGTAGGGTTGGTGAAGGCTGTAGAGGTGTCTGAAAAGAATATGAAGCTTACTCCATAAATCTCTGAATGAACCATGATACACAACATGTTGCCAAAAGTGTATGCACACCTGACCATCACAGCTATGAGAGTTTGTCAAACATCTCATTGCAAAACCAAGCATTGCATTTTGAAGCATTTCATTTAAACATCAGATATTTTTTAAATAATTTCTTATCATTTTGGTTATTCTCTAATTTTGATATGGATCAAATACTCATATGGATTACAAGTTAGCTAATGTTTAGAATGTCAATAGAGAACAATCAATAAACTCATATCATAGCAATTACAATATTATATTACAACATAAAACATGATTTTCTGTTCCACAGTGTGCAGTTTAAATGGTACCGAATATCAGTGCAGGTGTGAGGATCAGTATTTCTGGCCGTGTGAAAAGTGCACACTATATGGATCTTGTGGTGATGTCACCAATGTCTCATGTGGCTGCATCAATACTTTACCAAATGATGGACACTTCTGCCAACCAATCAATGAGCTGACAAGTATGTATTATCTGTAAATTGAAGAAAAAAAAAATAGAAAAAAACATGCATAATGAATTCACATTTAATGCCTTTTAATATCTTCAGAATACATTTGTCATTTTTAATTGTTTATTGAAAAACAATCTGTCTTATTGGTGATTTCTGAAACATCTGGTCAATGTAAAAATAAAAATAAAAACAAAGGTAAAAGGAATTTTATATTCGCTCAGCATGTTTGCAGATAAGTGAGAGGAGGTTAAACAAATTAAATTTGACTTTTTATTCAAGCTGTTGGTTTCACTTTATAGATAGCTGGACATGTCCAGCTGTAACACCCACAGGTAAAGCAAACATACTTTAATACATACCAGAGGATGTACACGTTCTCACCTGTTTTACTTTATTTTGACATGTTGACTACATTAATATGGAATATTGATGCAGAGGTTCTTTTAATCATTCCCTCAGCTGAATATCTGATTGAGATTGAGATTAATGTAGAAGACATACAACTCTTAAAACTTCTGAGGAACCTTTCAAAAACAATTTTACCCTTTAAACAACGTAACATTAATATCACTGAAATGAACATCACTACAGGTAACTGATTTTGCTGAATTCTCACAATTTTAGACCTGTATTATAGACCTTTATAATGTGAGCCTACTGTATCTCAAAGTCAATAAAGTCATATGGAACATTTTCGAGATTCTTTACAAATTGTAAATAATGTAATGATTGTCCATTCCACAGTGTGCAGTTTGATTGGTACTGAATATCAGTGCAGGTGTGAGGATCAGTATTTCTGGCCGTGTGAAAAATGCACACTATATGGATCATGTGATGACGTCAACAATGTTTCATGTGGCTGCATCAACACTTTTCCAAATGATGGACACTTCTGCCAACCAATCAGTGATCTGACTGGTATGTATTATCTGTAATATCAAAATAAAGATTTCTGATAGATGCATGTTCAATACATCTTATAATACATTGGATAGTTGTAATGATTTTCTGAAATATATCTGTCTTAGTGGTCAATTTTAAAGCACTGTTCAACACAAAAGTAAACTGAACAACAAATGGCCAGATAATAATGCACGTCAAAAACATTATATTTGCTCTAGATTTTAACCCATTTGAAGATATGTTTCATAGAGAAAAGTTCTCTAATTGAGGCTTGAGTAAATAAGCAGTGTTTCTTAGTACTTTATGTACAAATAATACAGTTGGTTTTAATTTACAGATAACTCTACAGCTCTGAAACCCACAGGTAAAATCTTTATTTTTCAAAAAGTATGATGTTTCCATTATTTTGCGAAATTAACTACAATAATTCAGAATATTTATTCTGAATTATTTTCATCTTTCACTCAGCTGAATATCTGTTTGAGATCGAGATTGATGCAGTAGATATGACAGTCTTGATGCTATTGAAGAACCTTTCAGTGACACTCAGTTCACCGTTCATACATGGTAACGTCATTATGACTGAAATGAACATTACCACAGGTACCTGACTTTTCTCTGTCTTCTGTAACTCAATCACAGTGTGTGATTTTCTTAGTGGTGTTATAGTGGTTTATTGACCTGATTTTCCATTCCACAGTGTGCAGTTTGAATCTTAATAAATATCAGTGCAGATGTGAGGATCAGTATTTCTGGCCGTGTGAAAAGTGCACACTATATGGATCTTGTGATGATGTCACCGAATCCTTATGTGGCTGCATCAATGATCTTCCAAATGATGGACACTTTTGCCAACCAATCAAAGAGCTGTCCAGTATGTATGATCTGTTAAACTCAAAATAATTTGATGAATGATTTTTAAATTATATTCTCTAGATATCTAAGTATTTGTTGCATTTAATATGTCTGAAGATATGTTTCATTTAATAATATTAACTAAGTAGGACTAGGGTAAACCCATCATTTTGTACTTTTTAATCATCCTGTTCTTGTTATTTGATAGATAAAGCTTTGTGTCCAGCTTTAAGACCAACAGGTAAAACAAACACACTTCAATAACTACAAGAAAATATTCAGTTAAAAAGGTGATCCTTTGTATTTTTGCCTGTAATATAGTATACTTATGCAAAAATTTATTTTCCCCTTTCCTTCAGCTGAATATCTGATTGAGATCGAGATTGATGCAGTAGATAGAACAGTCTTGATGTTACTGAGGAACTTTTCATCAACACTCAGTTCACCCTCCAAAAATACTACAATTAATATGACTGAAATGAACATCACTACAGGTTACTGACTTTTCTCTGTCTGCTTAATCTCACAGTGTGTTATTGTTAAAGACCTGAGTTTTGCAGTACAGTCAAACATTTTAATTAGTTTACCTAATGTAAAAGAGATGGAATTGCATTGCCTTAAAATATGTAGTAAAACAAATATTGTCATGATTTTCTGTCCCAATCACAGTTTGTAATTTTTTAGACTGATGTTATAGCGGTTTATTGGGCTGCTTTTCTGTTCCACAGTGTGCAATTTGAATGGTACTGAATATCAGTGCAGGTGTCAGGATCAGTATTTCTGGCCGTGTGAAAAGTGCACACTATATGGATCTTGTGATGACGTCAACAATGTCTCATGTGGCTGCATCAATGATCTTCCAAATGATGGACACTTCTGCCAACCAATCAGTGATCTGACTGGTATGTATTATCTGTAATATAAAAATAAAGACTTCTGATAGATGCATTTTCAATACTTCTTAAAATACATTGGATAGTTTGAATGATTTTCTGAAATATATCTGTCTTAGTGGTCAATTTTAAAGCACTGTTCAACAAAAAAGTAAAGACTTAACAACAAATGGCCAGATATTAATGCAAGTTAAAAACATTATATTTGATCTAGATTTTAACCCATTTGAAGTTACAGTATGTTTCATAGAGGAAAGTTCTCTAATTGAGCCTTGGGTAAATAAACAGTGTTTCTTAGTATGTTTTAATAATACAGTTGGTTTTAATTTACAGACAACTCTACATGTCCAGCTCTAACACCCACAGGTAAAATCTTTATTTTTCAAAAAGTATGATGTTTCCATTATTTTGCAAAGTTAACTACAATAATATGGGATATTTATTCTGAATTCTTTTCATCTTTCACTCAGCTGAACATCTGTTTGAGATCCAGATTGATGCAGTAGATATGACAGTTTTGATGCTATTGAAGAACCTTTCAGCGACTCTCAGTAAACCATTCATACATGGTAACGTCATTATGACAGAAATGAACATTACCACAGGTACCTGACTTTTCTCTGTCTTCTGTAACTCAATTACAGTGTGTGATTTTTTTAAGACCGGTGTTATAGTGGTTTGTTGACCTGTTTTTCTGTTCCACAGTGTGCAGTTTGAATGGTACTGAATATAAGTGCATGTGTGAGGATCAGTATTTCTGGCCGTGTGAAAAGTGCACACTATATGGATTCTGTGATGATGTTAACGAATCCTTATGTGGCTGCATCAATGATCTTCCAAATGATGGACACTTTTGCCAACCAATCAATGAGCTGTCTAGTATGTATGATCTGTTAAACTGAAAAATAATTTTGATGAATGCTTTTAAAATTATATTCTTTAGATATTTAAGTCTTTGTTGCATTTAATATGTCTGAAGATATGTTTCATTTGATAATATTAACTAAGTAAGACTAGGGCAAACACATCATTTTGAACTTTTTCATCATCCTGTTCTTGTTATTTGATAGATAAAGCTTTGTGTCCAGCTTTAAGACCAACAGGTAAAATAGACACAATTCAATAACTACAAGAAAGTATTCAATTAAAAAAGTGATCCTTTGTATTTTTGCCTGTAATATAGTATACTTATGCAAAAATTCCTTTTCCCCTTTCCTTAAGCTGATTTTCTGATTGAGATCGAGATTGATACAGTAGATAGAACAGTCTTGATGTTATTGAGGAACTTTTCATCAACTCTCAGTTCACCCTCCACAAATACTACAATTAATATGACTGAAATGAACATCACTACAGGTTACTGACTTTTCTCTGTCTGTTTAATCTCACAGTGTGTTATTGTTATAGACCTGACTTTTGCAGTATAGTCAAACATTTTAGAGATTACTTTACCTAATGTAAAAGAGATGTAATGGCATTACCTTAAAAATATGTATTAAAACAAACATTGTCATGATTTTCTGTTCCACAGTGTGCAGTTTGAATGGTACTGAATATCAGTGCAGGTGTGAGGATCAGTATTTCTGGCCATGTGAAAAGTGCACACTATATGGATCTTGTGATGACGTCAACAATGTCACATGTGGTTGCATCAATACTCTACCAAATGATGGACACTTCTGCCAACCAAACAATGAGCTGACTAGTATGTATGATACTATTACATTAATAATACAGATGTATAATGACTGCATTCTCAGTATTTCTTCCATATATGCTTTCTGAACAATATCTGTGTAAAAAATATAATGTACTGTAAATATATGTCTGTTTATCATTAAACATGTTTAAAAGTGATAGTTCTCATGAATTATGGTTTATTAAATCATACTTTTTAGTCCTTTTTAATCATGCTGTTATTTTCACTTCATAGATAACTCTACCTGTCCATCTGTAACACCTACAGGTACAACAAACACTCCAGTTATGGCAAGAATATTTCAAAACTCTTAGTTGAGATGCTTCAATTTGTAATTTAGGCTACAATAATACATTTGTCTTCCTTTCCTTCAGCTGAATATCTCATTGAGTTTGAGATTGATGCAGTAGATAGAACAGTCTTGAAACAAATTAGAAACCTTTTGAAAACACTCAGTTCACCCGTCATGCATAGTAACATCAATATGAGTGAAATGACCATCACTACAGGTAACTGTGTTTTAGAACATTTTAGCGATTGTCTTTGCCTATTGTAATAGTTATGCACTGACATTATGTTTGAATATTTTAGCAAAAAAAAAACAACAAACAAACACTGTCATGATTTTCTGTTCCACAGTGTGCAGTTTGAATGGTACTGAATATCAATGCAGGTGTGAGGATCAGTATTTCTGGCCGTGTGAAAAGTGCACACTATATGGATCTTGTGATGATGTCACCGGATCCTCGTGTGGCTGCATCAACACTCTTCCAAATGATGAACACTTTTGCCAACCAATCAATGAGCTGTCTTGTATGTATTATCTGTTAAACTGAAAAATAATTTTGATGAATGCTTTATAAATTATATTATCTAGATATTTAAGTCTTGGTTTCATTTGATAATATTACTGTAACTAAGTGAGACTAGGGCAAACCCATCATTTTGTACTTTTCTGCCATCCTGTTCTTGTTATTTGATAGATAAAGCTTTGTGTCCAGCTTTAAGACCAACAGGTAAAACAAAAACACTTTAATAACTTTAATAAATCATTTCAATAAGTACAAGAAAATATTCAGTAAAAAGGTGATCCTTTGTATTTTTGCCTATAATATAGTATACTTCTGCAAAAATGTATTTTCACCTTTCCCTTAGCTGAATATCTGATTGAGATTGAGATTGATGCAGTAGATAGAACAGTCTTGATGTTACTGAGGAACTATTCATCAACACTCAGTTCACCCTCCAAAAATACTACAATTAATATGACTGCAATGAACATCACTACAGGTTACTGACTTCTCTGTCTGCTTAATCTCACAGTGTGTTATTGTTATAGACCTGACTTTTGCAGTATAGTCAAACATTTTAGAGATTACTTTACCTAATGTAAAAGAGATGTAATGGCATTACCTTAAAAATATGTAGTAAAACAAACATTGACATGGTTTTCTGTTCCACAGTGTGCAGTTTGAATGGTACTGAATATCAGTGTAGGTGTGAGGATCAGTATTTCTGGCCGTGTGAAAAGTGCACACTATATGGATCTTGTGATGACATCACCAATGTCTCATGTCGCTGCATCAACACTCTACCAAATAACGGACACTTCTGCCAACCAATCATTGAGCTGAATAGTATGTATGATATGAAACATAAAAAAAAGCATGTCTGATGGATGCTCTTTCAATACTTCTTAAGTAAACACTGCTCAGTTTCCAAAGCTTTGTTAACAATATCGGTCGATTTTGTACCCCTATTCAACATAAATAATAATAAGCAAATCTAAAAAAAACAAAACAGATTAAATTCTCTATTATGTAAACATTGCGTTGCAGTCAGCATGTTGGTATCTGTTTCTTACCATAAACTTCACTATGTAAGAATGCAGTAAATAAACTCTGTTGTATTTTAGTCATGCTGTTGTTTTCACTTCATAGATAGCTTTACATGTCCAGCTGTAACACCCACAGGTAATCTCAACACACTCCAATAATTACAAGAACATTATTTTGGTGTGTATCTAGACTACAATGATATAGAATGTAAAGAATTTCTTTTCACCTTTCCTTCAGTTGACTATCTGTTTGAAATTGAGATCGCTGTACTAGATATGACTCTCCTGAATGAACTTAGGATCCTTTCGGCGACACTCAGTTCAATTGTCAAACAGAATAGCATCAATATAACTGAATTGAACATCACTACAGGTAACTGACTTTTCTCTGTCTGTTGTAACGCAGTCAAAGTGATTGTCATTTTTTTAGACCAGTGTTATAGCAGTTTATTGGGCTGATTTTCTGTTCCACAGTGTGCAGTTTGAATGGTACTGAATATCAGTGCAGGTGTGAGGATCAGTATTTCTGGCCGTGTGAAAAGTGCACACTATATGGATCTTGTGATGACGTCAACAATGTCTCATGTGGCTGCATCAATGATCTTCCAAATGATGGACACTTCTGCCAACCAATCAGTGATCTGACTAGTATGTATTATCTGTAATATCAAAATAAAGATTTCTGATAGATGCATTTTCAATACTTCTTATAACACATTGGATAGTTTGAATGATTTTCTGAAATATATCTGTCTTAGTGGTCAATTTTAAAGCACTGTTCAACACAAAAGTAAACTGAACAACAAATAGCCAGATAATAATGCAAGTTAAAAACATTATATTTTCTCTAGATATTAAACCATTTGAAGTTATGTTTCATAGAGAAAAGTTCTCTAATTGAGCCTTAGGTAAATAAACAGTGTTTCTTAGTACTTTTTAATAATACAGTTGGTTTTAATTTACAGATATGACTACATGTCCAGCTCTAACACCCACAGGTAAAATCTTATTACTCCAAAAAGCATGATGTTTCCATTATTTTGCGAAATTACCTACAATAATATGGAATATTTATTCTGAATTATTTTCATCTTTCACTCAGCTGAATATCTGTTTGAGATCCAGATTGATGCAGTAGATATGACAGTCTTGATACTATTGAAGAACCTTTTAGCGACACTCAGTAAACCGTTCATACATGGTAACGTCATTATGACTGAAATGAACATTACCACAGGTACCTGACTTTTCTCTGTCTTCTGTAACTCAATCACAATGTGTGATTTTCTTAGAACGGTGTTATAGCTGTTTTTCGACCTGATTTTCCGTTCCACAGTGTGCAGCTTGAATGGTAATAAATATCAGTGCAGATGTGAGGATCAGTATTTCTGGCCGTGTGAAAAGTGCACACTATATGGATCTTGTGATCATGTCACCGAATCCTTATGTGGCTGCATCAATGATCTTCCAAATGAAGAACACTTTTGCCAACCAATCATTGAGCTGTCTAGTATGTATGATCTGTTAAACTCAAAATAACTTTGATGAAAGCTTTTTAAATTATATTTTCTAGATATTTAAGTTTTGGTTTCATTTAATAATATTTACTAAGTAAGACTAGGGAAAATCCATCTTTTTGTACTTTTTCATCATCCTGTTCTTGTTATTTGATAGATAAAGCTTTGTGTCCAGCTTTAAAACCAACAGGTAAAACAAAACACTTCAATAACTACAAGAAAATATTCAGTTAAAAAGGTGATCCTTTGTATTTTTGCCTATAATATAGTATTCTTATGCAAAAATTCCTTTTCCCCATTCCTTCAGCTGAATCTCTGATTGAGATTGAGATTGATGCAGTAGATAGAACAGTCTTGATGTTACTGAGGAATTTTTCATCAACACTCAGTTCACCCTCCAAAAATACTACAATTAATATGACTGAAATGAACATCACTACAGGTTACTGACTTTTCTATGTCTGCTTAATCTCACAGTGTGTTATTGTTATAGACCTGATTTTTGCAGTATAGTCAAACATTTTAGAGATTACTTTACCTAATGTAAAAGAGATGTAATGGCATTACCTTAAAAATATGTATTAAAACAAACATTGTCATGATTTTCTGTTCCACAGTGTGCAGTTTGAATGGTACTGAATATCAGTGCAGGTGTGAGGATCAGTATTTCTGGCCATGTGAAAAGTGCACACTATATGGATCTTGTGATGATGTCAACAATGTCACATGTGGTTACATCAATACTCTACCAAATGATGGACACTTCTTCTGCCAACCAAACAATGAGCTGACTAGTATGTATGATACTATTACATTAATAATACAGATGTATGATGACTGCATTCTCGGTATTTCTTCCATATATGCTTTCTGAACAATATCTGTGTAAAAAATATAATGTACTGTAAATATATGTCTGTTTATCATTAAACATGTTTAAAAGTGAGAGTTCTCATGAATTATGGTTTATTAAATCATACTTTTAGTCCTTTTTAATCATGCTGTTATTTTCACTTCATAGATAACTCTACCTGTCCATCTGTAACACCTACAGGTACAACAAACACTCCAGTTATGGCAAGAATATTTCAAAACTCTTAGTTGAGATGCTTCAATTTGTAATTTAGGCTACAATAATACATTTGTCTTCCTTTCCTTCAGCTGAATATCTCATTGAGTTTGAGATTGATGCAGTAGATAGAACAATCCTGAAGCAAATTAGAAACGTTTTAACAACGCTCAGTTCACCCGCCATGCATAGTAACATCAATATGAGTGAAATGACCATCACTACAGGTAACTGTCTTTTAGAACATTTTAGCGATTGTCTTTGCCTATTGTAATAGTTATGCACTGACATTATGTTTGAATATTTTAGCAAAAAAACAAACACTGTCATGATTTTCTGTTCCACAGTGTGCAGTTTGAATGGTACTGAATATCAATGCAAGTGTGAGGCTCAGTATTTGTGGCCGTGTGAAAAGTGCACATTATATGGATCTTGTGATCATGTCAATGGACCCTCATGTGGCTGCATCAACACTCTTCCAAATGATGGACACTTCTGCCAACCAATCAGTGATCTGACTGGTATGTATTATCTGTAATATAAAAATAAAGATTTCTGATAGATGCATTTTCAATACTTCTTATAATACATTGGATAGTTTGAATGATTTTCTGAAATATATCTGTCTTAGTGGTCAATTTTAAAGCACTGTTCAACACAAAGGTAAACTGAACAACAAATGGTCAGATAATAATGCAAGTTAAAAACATTATATTTGCTCTAGATATTAAACCATTTGAAGTTATGTTTCATAGAGGAAAGTTCTCTAATTGAGGCTTGGGTAAATAAACAGTGTTTCTTAGTACTTTTTAATAATACAGTTGGTTTTAATTTACAGATATGACTACATGTCCAGCTCTAACACCCACAGGTAAAATCTTATTACTCCAAAAAGTATGATGTTTCCATTATTTTGCGAATTTAACTACAATAATATAGAACATTTATTCTGAATTTCTTTACAACTTTCCTTCAGCTGAATATCTGTATGAGATCAAGATTGATGCAGTAGATATGACAGTCTTGAAGCTATTGAAGAACCTTTCAGCGACACTCAGTTCACCGCTCATACATGGTAACGTCATTATGACTGAAATGAACATCAACACAGGTACCTGACTTTTCTCTGTCTTCTGTAACTCAATCACAATGTGTGATCTTCTTAGACCAGTGTTATAGCGGTTTATTGACCTGGTTTTCTGTTCCACAGTGTGCAGTTTGAATGGTAATAAATATCAGTGCAGATGTGAGGATCAGTATTTCTGGCCGTGTGAAAAGTGCACACTATATGGATCTTGTGATCATGTCAATGGATACTCATGTGGCTGCATCAATGATCTTCCAATTGATGAACACTTTTGCCAACCAATCAATGAGCTGTCTAGTATGTATGATCTGTTAAACTGAAAAATAATTTCAATGAATGCTTTCTAAATAATATTCTCTAAATATCTAAGTCTTGGTTTCATTTGATAATATTAACTAAGTAAGACTAGGGCAAACCCATCATTTTGTACTTTTTAATCATCCTGTTCTTGTTATTTGATAGATAAAGCTTTGTGTCCAGCTTTAAGACCAACAGGTAAAACAAAAACACTTCAATAACTACAAGAAAATATTCAGTTAAAAAGGTGATCCTTTGTATTTTTGCCTATAATATAGTATTCTTATGCAAAAATTCCTTTTCCCCTTTCCTTCAGCTGAATATCTGATTGAGATTGAGATTGATGGAGTAGATAGAACAGTCTTGATGTTACTGAGGAACTTTTCATCAACACTCAGTTCACCCTCCAAAAATACTACAATTAATATGACTGAAATGAACATCACTACAGGTTACAGACTTTTCTATGTCTGCTTAATCTCACAGTGTGTTATTGTTATAGACCTGAGTTTTGCAGTATAGTCAAACATTTTAGAGATTACTTTACCTAATGTAAAAGAGATGTAATTGCATTACTTTAAAAATATGTAGTAAAACAAACATTGACATGGTTTTCTGTTTCACAGTGTGCAGTTTGAATGGTACTGTATATCAGTGCAGGTGTGAGGATCAGTATTTCTGGCCATGTGAAAAGTGCACACTATATGGTTCTTGTGATGTTGTCAACAATGTCTCATGTGGTTGCATCAATACTCTGCCAAATGATGGACACTTCTGCCAACCAACCCACAAATTGACCGGTTAGTATAACATGTAATATAAAAAATCCGCATGTGCCTTTACTTCGATTGTTAATACAGTATATCATAAACATTTTGATCTGCTTACTGGTTGGTATTAAGACATGCATAGCTTGACAGAATGACAGCAAAATAAAAATAATAATTTCAAATGAAATATGCAAAAATTTGTTCTATTTTTTTCTTTCAGTTTTAATTTTGTTAAAAGCTTTTGTTTTTTAATTCACAGATAATGATACATGTGCAGCTGTAACAACCACAGGTAAAAAAATCTCCTTCTTTTAAGCACACTATATACAGTATACACTATCTGATCTATATAGAGCTTAAAACAGTTGATAGATCAGTCCATTTACTCTAAAGTCTTTAGGTGGTTTCAAAATAGAGATTGAATTTTCTATAAATATGTCTATAAATGTGTGTTAACTTGTTCCTCAGAAAATGTGGTTAACATGCTTGTGGATCAAAAGCTAGATACATGCATCTGGTTTTTGGCTAATTTTCTGTTCTAATACAATATAAAATACCTGCATCAGAACCAGTGTGGTTTATACTTAACACAATATTTAAGACAATAGATAATGTCGGTTAAGTGGAGATAAACCAGATAGGCAACATTTCAAACATGCATGCAACTCATGTGTCAAACATTGAGTTATTAGCATGTTCTCTAGTAACAACAGCAAGACCTGTGATTACTATGTATTGTCCTACTTTGGATTTGACATGATTCTTGTGTTTCAGTTTTGACATCATTTTTTTTATTTGAAATTTGAAATGATTGTTTTTGCTTTTTTTAACCACAACAGCAAAACCCACCACATTGACACAGTCTGTTGAAATCACAGCCAATGCAACATCTGCTGCAACAACATCCACCACAGATACACCAACCACATACACAACCAACACAACAACTGCTGTAGCCTTAACCACCACAGATACACCAACCACATACACAACCGACACATCTACTACTGTAACATCCACAACAACCACAACTACCACATTCACTGCATTTGCAGGTAGGATCCTAATTCAACCTCTTTTTTTCAATGTCAAAACATATCTATTTTTCATGTAACATTTATTTATTTTGCAAAGATAATGCACTTTGCAATATTGCACAAGATTATAACTCTTGGATAATTGCTGTAATGCATCTACAATCAATATACAATAATACACTTCTCTTCCTTTCCCTCAGATGAATATCTGATTGAGTTTGAGATTGATGCAGTAGATAGAACAATCCTGAAACAAATTAGAAACCTTTTAAAAACACTCAGTTCACCGGCCATGCATAGTAACATCAATATGAGTGAAATGAACATCACTACAGGTAACTGTCTTTTAGAACATTTTAGCGATTCTCTTTGCCTATTGTAATAGTTATGCACTGACATTATGTTTGAATATTTTATCAAAAAAAAATAAAAAAAAAAACACTGTAAAGATTTTCTATTCCACAGTGTGCAGTTTGAATGGTACTGAATATCAGTGCAGGTGTGAGGATCAGTATTTCTGGCCATGTGAAAAGTGCACACTATATGGATCTTGTGATGACATCACCAATGTCTCATGTCGCTGCATCAATACTCTTCCAAATTCTGGACACTTCTGTCAACCAATCATTGAGCTGAATAGTATGTATGATATGAAACATAAAAAAATAAACATGTCTGATGAATGCTTTTTTAATACTTCTTCAGTAAACACTGCTCAGTTTTAAAAGCTTTGTTAACAATATTGGTCAATTTCGTACCCCTATTCAACATAAATAGTAATAAGCAAATCTAAAAAAACAAAACAGATTATATTCACTAGAAAGTAAACATTGCGTTGCAGTCAGCATGTTGGTATCTGTTTCTTATCATAAAGTTCTCTATGTAAGAATACAGTAAATAAACTCTATTGTATTTTGGTCATGCTGCTGTTTTCACTTCATAGATAGCTTTACATGTCCAGCTGTAACACCCACAGGTAATCTCAACACACTCCAATAATTACAATAACATTATTTTGGTGTGTAACTAGACTACAATGATATAGAATGCAAAGTATTTCTTTTCACCTTTCCTTCAGCTGACTATCTGATTGAAATTGAGATCGCTGCACTAGATATAACTCTCCTGAACGAACTTAGGATCCTTTCAGCGACATTCAGTTCAATTGTCAAACAGAATAACATCAATATAACTGAATTGAACATCACTACAGGTAACTGACTTTTCTCTGTTTGCTGTAACTATTCAAAGTGATTGTAACTTTCTTAGACCGGTATCATAGTGGTTTATTTGGCTAATTTTCTGTTCCACAGTGTGCAGTTTGAATGGTAATAAATATCAGTGCAGATGTGAGGATCAGTATTTCTGGCCGTGTGAAAAGTGCACACTATATGGATCTTGTGATCATGTCAATGGATCCTCATGTGGCTGCATCAATGATCTTCCAAATGATGGACACTTTTGCCAACAAATCAATGAGCTGTCTAGTATGTATGGTCTGTTAACCCGAAAAATAATTTTGATGAATGCTTTTAAAATTCTATTCTCTAGATATCTAAGTATTTTTTGAATTTAATATGTCTGAAGATATGTTTCATTTGATAATATTTACTAAGACTAGGGCAAATCCATCATTTTGTACTTTTTCATCATTCTGTTCTTGTTATTTGATAGATAAAGCTTTGTGTCCAGCTTTAAGACCAACAGGTAAAACAAACACACTTCAATAACTACAAGAAAATATTCAGTTAGAAAAGTGGATCCTTTGTATTTTTGCCTATAATATAGTATACTTCTGCAAAAATTTCTTTTCCCCTTTCCTTCAGCTGAATATCTGATTGAGATTGAGATTGATGCAGTAGATAGAACAGTCTTGATGTTACTGAGGAATTTTTCATCAACACTCAGTTCACCCTCCAAAAATACTACAATTAATATGACTGAAATGAACATCACTACAGGTTACTGACTTTTCTCTGTCTGCTTAATCTTACAGTATGTTATTGTTACAGACCTGAGTTTTGCAGTATAGTCAAACATTTTGGAGATTACTTTACCTATTGTAAAAGAGATGTAATGGCATTACCTTAAAGTATGTAGTAAAACAAACATTGTCATGGTTTTCTGTTTCACAGTGTGCAGTTTGAATGGTACTGAATATCAGTGCAGGTGTGAGGATCAGTATTTCTGGCCATGTGAAAAGTGCTCTTTATACGGCTCCTGTAATGATGTCACTAATGATTCCTGTGGCTGCATCAAAGGTGTTCCAAATGATGGACATTTCTGCCAACCAACCCACAAATTGACTGGTTAGTATAACATGTAATATAAAAAAACAGCATGTGCTTTAATTCGATTGTTAATATACCATAAACATTTCGATCTGCTTAATGTTTGGTATTAAGACATGCATAGCTTGATAGAATGATAGCAAAATAAAATTACAAATGAAATATACAAAAGATTTGTCCTATTTTTTTCTTTGAGTTTTAATCCTGCTTTTGTTTTTTAATTCACAGATAATGATACATGTGCAGCTGTAACACCCACAGGTAAAAACATCTCCTTCTTTTAAGCACACTATATATACAGTATCTGATCTATATAGAGCTTAAAACATTTGATAGATGAGTCCATTTACTCTAAAGTCTTTAGGTGGTTCAAAATGAGAGATTAGCACTGAGTTGAATTTTCTATAAATATGTCTATAAATGTGTGTTACCTTGTTCCTCAGAAATTGTGATCAACATGCTTGTGGATCAAAAGCTAGATACATGCATGTGGTTTTTGGCTAATTTGTTGTTCCAATACAATATAAAGTACTTTTATCAGAACCAGTGTGGTCTATACTTAACACAATATTTAAAACAATAGATAATGTCGGTTAAGTGGCGATAAACCAGATAGGCAACATTTCGAAGATGCATGCAACTCATGTGTCAAACATTGAGTTATTAGCATGTTCTCTAGTAACAACAGCAAGACCTGTGATTACTATGTATTGTCCTACTTTGGATTTGACATGATTCTTGTGTTTCAGTTTTGACATCATTTTTTTTATTTGAAATTTGAAATGATTGTTTTTGCTTTTTTAACCACAACAGCAAAACCCACCACATTGACACAGTCTGTTGAAATCACAGCCAATGCAACATCTGCTGCAACAACATCCACCACAGATACACCAACCACATACACAACCAATACAACGACTGCTGTAGCCTCAACCACCACAGATACACCAACCACATACACAACCAACACAACAACTGCTGTAGCCTTAACCACCACAGATACACCAACCACATACACAACCAACACATCCACTACTGTAACATCCACAACAACCACAACTACCACATCCACTGCATTTGCAGGTAGGATCCTAATTCATCCTCTTTTTTTCCAATGATAAAACGTATCTGTTTTTCATGTAACATTTATTTATTTTGCAAAGATAATGCACTTTGCAATATTGCACAGTATTATAACTCTTGGATAATTGCTGTAATACGTCTATAATCAATATACATAGTTTTTAATTTCTTTTTTAACAGACATCCATGTATTAAACTTCTCACTGGCCCTAAATGAAGAATTTGACTTTGCACTCACTGATCAACATAGTGCAAAATACCAAGCATATAAAACAAAAATTGAGAGTTCAGTAAGTGTCACACAACAAAACTTTCTTTATGACTCTATTCATTTTCTACTTATTATTAATCATGTATCCTGCACATCTCAGTTAACAGCAGTTAGCATGAATGGGAAAGTTGGAATAAAAGCACCTTTACTGTTACTTCATATTAAATATGACATAATGGCCATTTTCTGTACTTAGATTGATGATAGTTACAGAAATATACCTTCCTACCAAGCCACCTCTGGAAAAGTGACTGGATTCAGGTTCTATTTTTTTTCCTTTCTTTCTTTCTTTCTTTCTTTCTTTCTTTCTTTCTTTCTTTCTTTCTTACTTTCATTTATTTATTTATTTATTTATTTATTTATTTATTTATTTATTTATTTATATCTAATACTTTAAAAAGTATTACTTATTTGTGCATTTTTTTTAAACCAGACCTGGTAGTGTGATTGCAGACTTTACTATTAAAACAAGAAGTGATAACCTTAATTTGGTATCAGTGAACCAGCAGCTTGCTAGCAATCTTCGTTCAGAGGGTTTTAATGTGAGCGAAACTGCATTCAGTCAAAGTGGTAGGAACTTCTTATTCTTACTATTCATATTCTATAATTAAGCTTATTAATTACCTTACATTATTCTAATAATTAATTTATTATTTATATTTTACTTTATTTTTTTGCAACCGGTTAGCCTGTTTATTAACCTATCATACTTCATACCAGTTTTATTTTATGATAACTGTGTACAAATTGTCCAGTGTTAGTGATGTATGTGTGTAAAATGAAAAAAAAAACAAAAACAAAAAAAAAAAAAACCTAGTGATATACATGGCTCTTCATTTCAGTAAAAGATGGGCTCTATGAGAACAACGGCAATATATATCCTGGGACAAATCTAACACTGACCTGCAATGCTCCATTTGCTAATGACATTATATGGACCATGAACGGGAATCAACTACAAACATCAAATAAGTATGAAATTAATGGTTCTGGACTCACGGTAAAACATGTCACTCCCAATGACAATGGTAAGTCAGAATTCTGTTAAATGAGCATCTTTAATTTGTTAGATTTAATAAGTAAAATTGATAAATACATTAATAAATGATTTAACTTTGGTTTGTTAATTTCTCAAAATACATGAAGTGTATTACAAAAATAAAAATATGATATACAATAATACAATAATAATGGTAACATTTTATTTTAAATAGAACATACTTTCATCTTCTTAGCCATTTTCACAATTACTTTTAACCCTGATATTTTCCTCCGGTCAATCAGACCCAGCTGGAAAGTTTAATGTGTCATAACTTGGGTTTTCTTCCACATATATGCCTGAAATTTACCAGGATTGTTCGAAGTTATGAACTTTGCAAGTAAAATTCATTTTGTATATTTTTGTTGAACTATGTGTTCAAACTAGTATATACTATGCGTTTTGGATCCTCCCGGGTCATTTTGACCCGGCCACATTTAGTAGGGCATTGGTAACACTTTTTCCCTTTTCAGCACAATGAACAAACATACAGACACAAAACTGCACACACAAAATGTCCACAAACACACGCACCCAAAACACACACTCACACACCACACACCACACACACACACTGACACGCACGTGCGTGCACACACGTTAATATTCTAGGAGTTCAAAAATAAAATACATGTGTTTTGCAAATCATATTTGTTTCCTCTATCTTATTTATATTTTTATTTAGTTGCATCAGTAAGCTTTGGCCTGGAGATATGCTGAGTAATTTTTAACATTTATCAGTCAGTGGTTATCCAAAATAATATTTAATTCTGCTTATTTTACTCAAATCATGGCATAACTTCATAAGGTTTATTTTGGCCTGTAAAAAATCAGGTTTTATTATATCTGCTGCTCTTGAAATATACAGTAACAGCCTGTAATTGTGCATCAACTTTTGTGCCTCTATAGTGAAAATAATTCAAAATTTCAGTTTTTTTTTTTTTTTTTTACTAAAAAAAGTAGGCATTTTTGTATATAAATAAGGTTTATTATACCAAATATACATTTTTTTTTTGCAAAATATATGTTAATATGTTGGAAACAAGTTAGAAAAAAAAAGGCTATCATATATAGTATATATAATTTATATAAGCAGTCAAAACAGACAAGGTCCTAATTTGCATAGGAGGAAAATGAAAGGGTTAACAATGTCATTTATAGTGGATTTATGTAGTCAATTAATCTTTTTTTTCCTGCAGGTGCACTAACAGACTATAGGTTAACTGTGGGTTATGGGTTAAATTATTAAATATTATAGATTTTATGGTAACTATTTTGCTTGTGTCAGAAAATGGGGGTGTCTTCATGGAAAGGAGAACATGGGATAACACAAACACAAGGACTCAGCAAAAACAGTTTTATCATTTTGTTTTCTTTTGAAAAGTGTAAAATCCCTAAAACATATATAAAAAACATTTTTATAAGTTTTCAATGCCATTTCCGAATCATGGTGTTTAATTAATGCACATTATTCTTCTCTTATATTATCTTAATTTTTAGGACAATATGCATGCACAACAACAGTAAACTCAACACCCTATGTTATTTGGCAAACCATTACAATCCAGCCTTACCCCAATATCCAAGTGAGCAGTGACAAAGTTGTGAAATGTGAGGACTCGGTGATCACACTGAAGTGTTGTGTTCAGGGAATATATGAAGTGAAATGGACTGACACTGTAGCTTGCAAGTCAACTTCAACAGGTCATACACATATTTTTTTTATATGTGATGTACATAATAATAAATAGCAGCTGAATATTCGACTGAGCTCAACTGATTATGTAAGGCAAAACATAATTACAAGTAAATATTTAACCTGATTTTAAATTCCTTTATATTTGATTCGGCGATTGACATCATGACTATTTGCTCAGTTTGTCTGAAAATGAAGCTACATTTAATTTTTAGCGAATTATATTCTTGTGTTGCTTTATTTGTGTTGTACAGTTCCAATGAAAGGCTGCACATTATGTGAATATAAAATAAACAATCAGGAATGCCAGTCTACAGACCAAGTAATACAGGTCACCTGTCAACTCACTTCACCTATCAGTGGAAATACAGCTCCAAGTTACAATTCAAAGAACGTCAGAATTGAAGTGAGCAAAAGGGGTGAGTAATCATTTATTTTTTAATTTTTATTAAAGTAGGGGCATAATACTGTAATGGCTTTAACTAAATTTTGGTTATCCATTAAAAATGAATATCTATATTTGATTTGAAACTGGAAGCAAACATGTTCTGAAATGAACCCTTTCATTATAGTCCCAAAAACCTTAGAAAATATTGAAATAAGAATTAATTTACAAATATATAGATTAAGAATCACTGTACTCACTGAAAAGCATTAAGATGTCATTATAATGAGCAACTCTGTGCTTACTGACAAGCATTTTTTTTTTCACCAATTCAAAGTTCCATACTGGAAATTTAACTGCAGTTACATATTTCATGGTCGAGTTGGAGTAAGAGGAGTTTTGTTATAGTACAATTATAGTAATAAAGTAATATTAAATACAATGATTGCTATTGTCAATATTGTTGAATTATTTCAGACATTGAAAATTAAAAATCCTAAAAAAATAAACAAATCCTACAATTAAAAAAACAGACTACATTTGCATTATAATTTTGGCAGCAACTTAACATTGCTGAATGTGGAAATTTTGCAACAGAATTTAATTTAGTATTTTAAATATAATCATAAGGGAACTACCAATAACATGTTTGACTTAAATTAACTTAAGTCAGTTCAGAACATGCAGCCGAATGCTACATTTTTTAGATCACTTTTGGAAAAATTGGAGTGCTAAGGGTAAATATTACACAACTATTTTACTCAGTGATATTGGTATAAATAAATAAATTCTTCTTCTTCTTCTTCTTCTTCTTCTTCTTCTTCTTCTTCTTCTTCTTCTTCTTCTTCTTCTTCTAAGTATTTGCCTGCTCTGATAGTGTTTTTGGAGCTGGAAATCTGGGAGATGTACACTTTGGTGACTGTAATGAAAACATGGTTGGCTCTCAAAAGGCTGTGTGTAATACATCAGGCCTCTGGGACACCATAGAAAACAACTGTATCATACGCATCATTAAAAATTTAAAAGAGGATGCTAAGGCAATTATTATTATTATTATTATTATTATTATTATTATTATTATTATTATTATTATTATTATTATTATTCCTTGAAAGATCATTTTAAAAAATACGTATATATTTTCTCTTCTTCATAAGAATTTCTGCTTTTCTTTTTTTTTATAGAATTTGCAGGTAACAGGCATTCGAGACTTTATGGGCAATGTCATCAATAGTACTACAGAAGAGGCTAAAAGCATAATGGAATCTCCAGCTACCATATTAACAATTGTAGACATATTGACAATCATTTCCAATCTCTCACAAACAATTTTAATCGATCAACCTGTCATGAGGGTAAGTAATTAATTTAAAAGACTTTGTATTTAGTTTATATACTATTTGATGTACACTGTAAAAACTTGAGTGGGAAAAGCTTTGACATAATAATTTTTAGTTGAAACTCCTTTATATTTTTTATTGAAAAGACTCAAATCAGTTCTTTCAGCTTTGCGATTATGTATTTAATGATTTTCTTCTATTGAACAAAATGCTAAGCTGTTCTGTATTTAATGAATAATTCACTTTCACATTAAAGGATTTCCTGAAAACAACTGACATAATTGGATCAGTAGGTGCTCGGGACAAGTGGACACATTTGAACAAAAACAGTACAACCATGAATGCCAGTTCTGAACTACTGAAGTCTATTGAAAGCATTGCAAGCAGACTCGGCAATGGCAACTTCAACATAACAACAAACTACACAACTCTCAGTAAAATTAATGTTTCTGCCCCCTTTTCTGAAACATTTGGTATAAATTTAACTACTCAAATAAATTTACCCATAATTAAGAAACCAATTTTTATCACAGTGATAATTTCTTCTGCCCTTGAAAATGCCTTACCTGTTCGAAATCTGACCAACAATGACAGCACTCAGACTGACACCAAGATCAATGGAGATGTAACTATGATTAAGACAACATCACCAATTAACAACATCTCCTTTTATTTTGCCATCAAAAATAAGACATTGGGAAACCCTCAGTGTGTCTTTTGGAACTTTAGTCTTTTGAATGGTAGTGGTGGATGGGACTCGACTGGATGCCAACTAAAGCCATTAGGGACTAAACCTGAAAGATTTACATGTGAGTGCAATCACACAACCTCTTTTTCAATCCTGATGTCACCATTTACCCCGGATAACTTAGCCTTAGACTATATAACCTACACTGGTGTTACCATTTCAATGGTGAGTTTGGTTTTGTGCCTCATCATTGAAATCATCATATGGAAATCAGTGACACGAAATGACACATCCTTCATGCGCCATCTTTCTATAGTCAACATCACTGTCTCCCTTTTGATTGCGAATATATGCTTCATCAGTGGAGCAGATGTTGTTAAACAAGAGGGTTATGAGGGTCCCTGCAGTACAGCGACGTTCTTCATGCACTTCTTTTATCTTGCCCTTTTCTTCTGGATGTTTCTGTCAGCACTTTTGCTCCTCTACCGCACCCTCATGGTCTTTTCCAGAATGACCAGAGGAGCAATGATGGCCATAGGCTTCACCGTCGGCTATGGAGCCCCGTTAATCATAGCTGTCATTACTGTGGCATCTACAGCTGGAGGCACTGGATACATTCAACAAGAAAATAGCTGTTGGCTGAACTGGAATAAAACGAAGGCTCTCCTGGCATTTGTGATTCCTGCTCTGACGATTGTAACTATAAACTTCCTGGTGCTTATTGTCGTTCTGTTTAAGATGTTGAGGAGAGGAGTTAATGCTTCTGTTCAGCCAGATGAGAAACATCCCCTAGTGGTCATTGCTAGATGTGTGGCAATTTTAACACCTCTCTTTGGTCTAACGTGGGGATTCGGCATTGGGACTTTGGTGTCACAGAACTTTGGGATTCATGTGGTGTTCGCATTCCTTAATTCACTGCAGGTATGAAAATCATGTCAATCAAATGTTCATTGTACTTCTATTTGTGCACATAAACTAAGACTAATGTACAAAATAGTGTTAAAAATTCTATAAAGCCAATCTCTATACTTTTTTATGTAAATGGTTAAATATCTTATTTGTTTCTTTAAAGGGTTTTTTTATTTTGCTATTTGGAATATTACTGGACAGTAAGGTATGTGTGTTTCATTACACAACTCCTTACAAAAAAGACCATTATTACTAGCAGGAAAGAGCTGTCACATTTGTAAAATTCGATAGTTTATCTTAAGTTTCTAAAAGATTATTTCAAATGCAGTGTATAATTTCATACAATTTCATATTTCATTTTTTGTCAATTCTATTAGATTTACATTACAATTTTATTGTTCTATACAGTTGCATACAGCGCTTTGCAATCAAAAAAGATTTAGTTGTGCTGTCTGTTTTATCTCTGTATCACTGTTATTGGGAATAGGGGCTCACACTCATCCTATTTCCAACCACCATGCTCAACGGTATCTAAACAAAGTACAAATACTTTATAAACAGAAACCCAATGTTGTCTTGACTAATTATCTCGAGTAACTGTAAATGACATACTTTCAGTCATTAATGAATTCAATTGTATTTATAGATTTAAATTTTCAATTGTATTTATAGATTTAAATTTTAAACTTTTTTTAATGCATGTACAGAATGCTTTTACTTTCCTTATATTTTGGTTACAGGTCAGACACACATTGGCAGGAAAGCTGGGTCTAAAGATCCTCAGCTCGAACCATACCGGGGTAAATATGATTGATCATATTCGGCATATTGTAGTTCTTAAGGGGGAAAAAACTGTTCATTGTGAACTCTTAATTAAGAAGTAAATAGTAAATCATAATTAAAAAAAAAATAAAATAAAATAAACCACTACAATGCAATGATGGCATGTGTCTATGTTATAGAGAATGAGTGCAGGACCATCATCCTCAAGTGGCCGTCCTTTCTTTCAGAGGGTATAACAGTGACGTATGTCAATAAACTGAAATGTTATGCTTTTTTTTGCTTTCCTGTCCTTGTCTCCATTCGGTTAATACTCTTTTTAGTTTTGTTCTTTTATTATTGTACATATACATACATTTTATTGTCCATGTGAATTTTATTTGTTAGCTACAGTAGGTATTGTCACCCTAGCGGACCAGTAGCTTTCACAATCTGTCTGTCCACTTGCCTCCAAAAGTAACACTGATCCTTATGTCCACTCGCCTCCAAAAAGCACCGGCCTTTGCGAATACTTGCACCGTCAAAATCATCAAAGTTTGTTGAGACGAACTTTACAAATCTAGTTAGACTTTTCATTTCATATTGATATATTTCATATTTCTATCATCTATCATTTTAAATCATATTTATAATGATTTTAGAATGATGTAAAAGGAATTAATTTAGAAATAAATCAAGTGATATGTATAATTGTATATGAATATATATTTTTTCATATTTCCTGGTTTAAGACTCCTAGTGTTTCCTGGTATTTGTGAGATGAGTTATCCTTGTGATCTGTTGTTACTCTGTACACTGTTTTACACTTTCTTACTTTTTGTTCTGGACACTGACAATTATTCTTGGATTTATTCAAATACTGTAAATACCACACTGGGTTCACAAAAATGCCATATTGCAAATGTGCTTCAAATACCGCTTCCTCAAAGAAGCGTTCCCATAGCATCAGCCCTGATGCAGCGTCTTGTTCCCTTCTTAGGGAACTATAACAGAAGCGTGTAAATGAACTGAAATTAGATTTTGTGTGTGTGATTTCCTGTACTGTCTTCCTTCAGTTAATACTCTCTTCAGTTTTGTTCTTTTACATCCTTTCATAATGATTTAATTATGACTTCATGCATAAGGAATTCTTTACATACAGTATAAGGAATGAATTTAGATGTAAATAACATGATCTATATAATTGCTTGTACTAAAATTCTTTATATATTTCCATCTAAACAAATGTCACAAAGTATCAAATGTCACAAACATATTTTAAAGGAGCAAATTTTTCTTTTCATTATTTTGGACTTTTATTTTAGAAAAATCCTTAATTAGTGCACAAACCACAAATAGTTATTTGGAGATGCTAAAATAGTTTTCCTGTTTCTTTCTTTTTTTTTTATAATATGAAGCATTTCCTTGTTTTGACTCATCGTGTTTCTGATATTTTTGAGATGGGTTGTGAACTTGTGTTTTTACCCCTGTTCTGGACATTGACTATGATTTTAATGAATAAATACCACATTGGTTTAATAAATTTTAGGAATAAGTACCACATTGGTTCCTGCTTCAGCTTCTACTTTATGTATGTTATAATTAGTAAAAAAAAAAAAAAAAAAAAAATGCAATATAGCATTTAGATTTAGATTACATACTCAGACAGATGGTTATCTCACATCTCTATACCTTCATCTTTTCTGTCATCAGTGACTATATGGTCTATCTGATTATGCATTGATGGCATTCAAGACTGCAATCGTTATTCCCATTCAAACACACTTTAGACACTAGACATCATCAACCTCCAACCAGTATCACTTCCCTCTTTTCTATCTAAAGCCTGGTCATGTGCTCTCAACTCAACTCAACTCAACTGTCTCTCTGAATAACCTTTAATAATCCTGACCAGATAATATCATACTGTAGCATGACATCTACATTGTGGAATGTGGAAACATTTACAGCATATGGCAGACGCCCTTGTCCAAAGCGAATAACATTTAATTACATTTACATTACTTTTTTTTTGTTTCCATTCGAGCAGTTGAAGGTTTAAGGTCTTTCTCGAAGTCCCAGAAGTAGCAGCTTGATGGTTCTATCAGTAGTCCAACACCGTAAGCACTGAGCTACTATTTTTGTAACAGATGTTGTGGAAACATTTTACAGATTGTATGATCCATGTTAGACAAGTGATTTATTGTTGTTATTATATTACTATACCAAAAATACCAGTTGTGCTAATTGTGCTTAGTAACTGCTCCTGTTATTGTTGATAAGGGAATGTAACTGGTGTGAATTATAATATTTTTATTATTATAACTTATTTATTATATTACTTATTATAATTTTATAACAACAACAACAAAACAACAACAACATTATTATTATTATTATTATTATTATTATTATTATTATTATTATTATATTTATTATATGTTCTTTCGTTCCTTCTTCCCCTGTTTGTGTTTCCCTCTTGGCCTTCCTCTTTCCCCCTTCCCCTGCCGTCCCTCTTTTCTTTCCGCCTCCTTTTTCCCTCTCCCTCTTTCCTCCCGCGCCACCTCATGGGAAAACAAGATGGTAAATTAAACTTATGTTTGAATCCTGCTACATGGTGAAGTAAATCAATATACAGTATATAATGAACATGCACAGACTAGAATACATTGTAATCCAC